>NW_010544116.1:13154-176550 GCF_000687285.1 Phaethon lepturus | reverse complement strand
GCATTCCTGAATTTTGAAGAAAGGAAATGCTTTTTCTATAGCAATTCAATATTCTCTAGTGATACTCACCTTGCAAAGTTCAAAACAGCCTTGAGGGCATCTGGAAACATAAGGCTGCAGTGCTGTGTGTTTGTACAGTTATATATGTAAACTCATATGTTCATATACGCACTCATGTATATGTTAATAGACATAATATTTAAAAATGGATTTGCAATAGATCTCTAAACCAATCAGTGAAAAAAAATAGCTTTTGGTACGTTGAATAAAACCTGCTATGAAAACAAAACATGATTGATTTTTCCCTTTAGTTCATTGCTTGCAATAGACTAGGAATAAAGTACGTGACCCAACACAGACACCATCAGACTGTTGACAGGTAATTAGCTAACCCCAGAGCCACAGATGCCCCCAAAAGTGCTGATTAGGTGTTTGCTCCACAGAAAAAAATTAATTATACCTAAAATGGCTGCATGAAACATCAAGTCATCAGTAGAAAACCATGGCTACAGCATGAAAGAGCAAAGGCATGAAAAGAAGAGATGAAGAGTGACACTTCATAAGGAAAGGTCCAAATTTTTGTGTGGAATTTCTCATCTAGAATTTTGCTTCATTGAGCAGTACTTTGTGTAACAGACCAATAACTTAATTTGAAGCAGGATTTGGGCAGGGGGAGAGGGAGAGTGGGACAGAGAGAGCAAGCAGGGAAAGGACAATATTTATTTTTAAGTTGTCTAAAAATATAACTATGACTTGATAAACAAAAAATGTTAACATTACCCTAGTCTATGCAATCAAACAAACACAGGATTTCTCAAAATTTCATTCAGGAAATAGAAAAATATTATAAAAATTAAAGAAATTGTGATTTTTATATTTGATATTTTAATCAGTGTTTAGTGTGAAACAAATTAAACAATATAAACATATTTACATGAAAAATATGAGTTAGTTTTAAACATATGGAAATAAAAGTAACTGACATTTATAGCAAAAATAAAATTTCTGATAATCACTTTTTTTTTACTACCTGCATTCCATGACTATTTTATCGTTACCCTCAGTACCTTAATCTCATTGTACTGATAATGTATGGATTAGAAGAGGAGACAGTTCCTGCTTATCTAGTATATCTCCAGCTAAATTTCAGAAGTGAGAATCTCAGAGCAATACGGATACTTTCAATATACCCTGAAGCACATTTTTTAGCTACATTTAAATCGTTGGTTTGTTTTCTTGATAGAGCGCACTCGTCCTAGAAGTACTGTGCCATTAAAGAAGGAGATGTGTTAGATGAGATGGATCATGTCTAACATGGAAAAAGCAGACAAAAAAATCTGTTGACACAATCTAACTGGCTTGAAAATTGTGCGGTTTTCTTACAGCAACCATTTTTATTAGTCATATCATTGTGTTTATGCTTGTTGTTATTTCCATTTGATTTATGTTTTAGCTGCTGGTGGGAATCAGTTAAGTTTATAATCATATAATAAGAGACATCCATTGCCTCCAAGCTAAACAGACAAGGAAAATGATGGAAGGAAATTTTATTACATGAATTTCACTGGTAGGAAGCAAATGCACATGGAGAAGAAGTGCTGTTTATCAAAATTGTAGGGAATGTCTGCAGAAAAACTAAGAAATGGACTGAGAATACTAAAGTGGTTTTGATTAACTTTGATCACAAGATCAGGCTTCCTTTCTAGGAGTTTCTCTTCACTATTATGTGTGTTCTTTGAGAAAGAGTACTCTGGAAAGTTTTTCAGTGTGTTACAAGATACTCTAGAACACATTTATTGACCTTTTTAACAGGTATATTGTTAAATATTTCTGGTATAAAAATATAAAATTTCCCAAGAGATTGATTTAGAAGATAGTAATAAGATAACAATCATGGTGTTGTATTCATAACACTATTAGTTTGTAAAAATAGTAATAAAGTTTCTTGTCAAAGTAATACAAAGATTTCTTTTTTTTTAATAAGACAATACTTTTTTGGTAATAATTATTCATAGAGTCTGTGTGCTTTCTCAGAGGGGATTATAAATCCTGAGAACAAAGAACAAACCAGATCCTGGAGTTGAATTCTTTAGGCAATCTTTCAGTTAGTTCTTTTTTCTTAATAAATTAGCTTTCGCAGATATTAATATTTTTCACATTTGTAGCCTTATTACATTTTTTTATCCGTGTTTCCAAGTAATTTCAAGAGAATTACATCTTCCAGAACAGAACTGCATCAATAACCTTCATATTATTGGGAAAATGAATGTACAATATGTATAATATTAACAGATCTTGATCATCATTCTTTGGACGTAGCTGTCCAGGGTGTTAGGGAGTAACTGACGTGTTTCTCCTGGGAAGTATTTTTTTAAGGTACGTTTTCTTTGGTGGCATCATTTTCTCTTCATAAGCCAGGTAACAGTACAGCATCAATTAGCAGTCAAGAGAAAAAGCCAATGGGTGGAGCTCTGAGGCCTAATTTAAACTACAGATCGGTGAAAAATGCTGAAGCTATAAACAAATCTTTCCCTTCTGAGGTTTATGAAATAAGTGCATAAGAATATCTATCAATACCAGCTCATTCCTAAAGCACCTTTCACTTCAATACCTCAAAGCACTTTATAAACCATGAAGTAATTATACACTAGATGTCAATAAAAGGAGCTAGGCATGTTGAGCAGGGCGGTTGAGCAACATCCCTGAGGTCTGGTCTCTTCTTCAAGATTATAGTAGAAGATGCCAGGCCTAGATTCAATAACAGGCTCATATTTAGAAAAAAAAAAAAAACCACAGCAAAAAACAACAAAACAAAATCCAAAATGCTGAAGAAAATACTTAAAATATTCTTGATTCAGTTTTTCGTCTTCAACTAAAGTAAAAAAAACTTTTCTCAACTTTTGACTCTAAACCAAGGAAAATATCAGCAAAACCCCTCAGTTTTAAGGTATTTCATGATGCCCAGTACTTTTGGGCAACGGCTGGCATGGAAAAATGAAAATTTTTAATCATAATTACAACTAATTTTGACATGAAAAATAAGAAAAAGCCTCACACATACCTTTTGTTCTATTTTTTAAGCTGACTGTATAATTTACATTTTAAGTGCTCATTAAGGTGAAAAATGTCAGTACTGTAGAAAGAGCAAATAAATTACCTTCATGTCTTTCCCCCCCCCTTCTTATTACTAATCCAGAGACTACAAAAAAAAAAAAAAAAGAGTATTCTCAATTAAGACAGGCATGAATTTATTATATGTCAAATCACATGCTGGTCGAACACCATTACAGTTCATTTTAATTAGGCCTTTGTGACTGCCTGCAGACAAGAGTATCTGTAGTAGACTTTAAAATACTACCACTACTATTATATAGTTACTAGTGTTTAAAATCAATTAGATTTCATGGAATGTTATTGCTCACAATTTAATTGCTTATACTGGAAGATCATAAGATTCACTGTCATCCAGATGCTTTGCAGAAGTGTGTTCGGTGGGTCCAGCTCTCTAGACTTCCATCTTCAGCCTTCATAACAAACGTTCATAGTTTCCAAAAGCCCTTTTAGAGGGTTTAGAGGACTGTTTTTATTCACTATGGCTGGTTAGAAATCCAAATTTCTATTCCCTAATAAAGTTTGCAAATCTATTGTCGTGAATCAAGAAGTGAAACTAGAAGTATTTCAGGCTTGAGGCTCTGAAACCTTGTGACAGCTTGCTTCAGAAACATACTTCTTTTTTCCATTAAACCCCCCCCCAACCAACAAAACCAAGAAAACTCCCGAAAAACCCTCCAGAAGACCACTTTTAGCAATAGGCAGTAAGCCAACAAATAACCATTCAATTTAGGTCAGCCATATCAAGGCCTCCCAACATCTAGAGCTCCTGGTCTTTTGTTCAAGTTCCCAAATCTGACGCTTTCCTGCATATCAACTCTTACCTCATGTCCATGGTTCAAGATTCAGGCTGAAATCTTACTAACCAGAACATCCGAACCATGAAGTTTCTGCACACTTCATAAACACTGTAATTTAATTCTCTCATTTAATAAAGATTTGTTGTTTTATAATTAACTAGATATCGGTGTTACTCTCACTAAAAGAACTTCCCACTTAATAAATCTTGTCATACAGCCTATATTTAGAATGATGTTGTTTGTGTCAAAGAATAAACACACAGGTAAAGTTGCAGTACTATAATTTTAAGTCATTCGTTTTTGCACAGGTTCCCAGAGCATTATTCTGCATATAACTCACTGCGTACATTTTCTGTTGTCCTAGACCTTTATGTTTAAGATTAAGTTTCTTGTGTGTTTTTGTACAAGTCTGAAATTTAATTCTGAGATATTTCAGGAAAGAAATCAGTCTTAATTCAACTATTTTCTCTACTATTTATTCTCACAGGGCCCAAATATATGCACCTTTGGATAACCCCATTTATAAATGTCGCGTTTGAATACAATATTATAAATTTACTCTGTAAATTCATATCTGATTTAACTTGCTAGATGCTTCTACCTTTTTCTGTACTCTGAAAGTGTGGAGTTCAGTTACGCCAAATAAATGTAGATTTTCACCCAGCTGACTGTATTTTCTATAAATGGGAGGGGGGTGTTAGTAATAAAATGGAGTTTTTATAGGAACATGTGGATAATTATTTTAGAGACTTTGTGGAGAGGGAACTGATCAAGAATTAATTTCAATGAACCTTAATTCTTATTTAGCATTTTTTCTTCATTTTCACACAATCTCTTTTATAATTTCTAATGGATAGAACAAAACTCTATTTGCATGCTAGAATAAGAAAGATCTGTCATTACTGTTAATCACAGTGAATATTTCACAGCTAATATAACATGCAAGAAAGAAATGACCAGTAATTACAGCTTTGGACTGGGAAGCATGGCAATTGGTTTGGGTCCTCTTCCTGACTGAGGTAGTTTTTCCTAGTGACCCTGAGTAAATTGTTTTTATAATATATAACTGTATGATGAAGTAGCAATAAAAATTTCCCAGTGTGTGAACAAAGCAATGTATAAATATGTGACAAAAAATTAATGTATTTCTGACACTTTCTTCATTTATCTGTGAAAAGTGGTAAGTTACTAGTCATTAGGCATGGAAGAAAAATGTCCAGTATGAAGCCTATATTTTTTTGGCATTTCCTTCTGAAAATCTTCTCTAAAATATCCCAAAAGAATATTTCCAAAGGAAATAAAGATGTTTTTAAACCTAATAGAAAGTTAACCACTTTCTATTAAAATAAAAAGATTTTAAAAATATTCACCCAGATCTTTTGTTTAGTTTAAATGACAAGAATAAGTGGAGAGAGTCAACATATTATTGTAAACTATTGTGAAGCTTCCGAATGAACGATGCTGTAAAAGCTACGGATTGTCATAATGTTTGTTTGCATCTTTTTCAACAGTGATAAAATCTCAAGCCAGATTCTGCTGTGTATGTGTGAAATTAGCACTGACAATAATTGCTCACGTCACCTTGTTTGATATGGGAGTCTGTTTTAGTTTAAATAAAGAAAATAGCACAGTCTGACTTCAGATTGAAATACTTTTAGGAGGAGGGAAAATGTAATAGTTTATCTATCAGCATTAATAATATGATGATAGTTAAACAAGGGAAAATGTGGTCATTTATCTATCAGCATTTGCACCATTGTAATAATATTTTAGGCAAAATAGAGCAAGAGAGCAATTATCATTCACACCGATGGTAAGACAAGTTGTATTTAAATGCTATTTAAAATTTATGGCATCCCAGGAGCTATTGATAAAGCCTAATAATACAGTTTTCTTCATAACTGAAGGCTGTCAGCTGTTAGGTTTTCTACTTTTCGTTGCAACTAACCCTAAAGTGGTGACAGTTCCGTTACGTATAAGAATACCACACCTTGCAGTACGTTACTGGCTTTACAACAAAGTTATATGAAGAACTGTGGGGCTCTGCTCAATCAAATACTGCAAAGCCTTCAAGAAGAAGGTGCAGTCAGATCAGGCCACATCAGGTGACAGGTGGCCTGAGGAAGAAGAATAAAGTACATTGAGCATCATTAGTCCTTAGATAGGGTTAAATCCCTGGTCAGGCCTACAAATTCAAATTAGAGGAAATCCATGTCTAAACCTAGAAGTATCAATCACACAATGCTGCCACAGGGTGAACTCGGAGTTGGGGTGACAACTCATCGACACTACAAAGAAATGTGTGTGAACTCAATTCCAGAGGGAGTTTGGACTCAGATTTCTTTCTCCTTGTACGATGTCAACACTCATCAGAAGCCTCTACCTGAACGGCAGCTCAGAGCCACACAGCATTTGGGAAGTTTGGACTCTCACAGACCCTCGTGTGATTTCAATGTCTACGTTAGATGTACTCCAGGGTTCCCAGAGGATACCCATTAACTGGAACAAGAAGAACAAACAGAGAGTAAGCTGATGAATCGACAACATCTAAAACATGATGGATAACCTGTGGAACGTCCTTTTTATCCTTGACCGGTTTGAAAGGGAAAGTCAGACTAACAGTAAAGCAAAAGAACTGCTTGTGTTTCTGAAAATACAGGAGCTCTCCAGTTCAAACTGGAGTGGCTATGCTGAGCATCTTGTCCATTAGTTTTCACTCTCATTGATGCATTTTCTCAAGTGCAAGACTAAATACCTTGAGTTCTGGATTAAGCTTTCTTACAATGAAAATGAGAATTTTACATATGAATATATGTCAACATCTCATAGGCGATATTCCAGGTTCCTCACAATGCAGAACAAAATAATCTTGGCTTATCCTTTCCAGGGGCAATAAAATAAGCCATAACCAGACCCCAGATACATCCCCTTTACGTATCACTGAACACATCTTCTAAAATCAGCACTAATAGTTAACAAAGAAAATACAAAACTTTAAACGTCTTTTATATAAGCATATTTTGCCAAAATAATTTTGCTTTTTCTCCCACTCTTAGTTGGTGCACAGGCAGTATCTTCCATCAGAAACATAATGAGCCTAGAAAAAATATATTTCAGTCCATTGTGTTTGTTGGCAGACAAATGTTTTCCACCTGCAATAGGTCAAATATAATAATAAAAAGCAAGTTTCCAGTAATAACGGTAAATGTAATATTGAGAATGTCTTGACATCATTAAAGTTAATGATCCTTTGCATTTCTACTGATATTGGAAGATAACCATATTTAATAACACACTTGATGTTGTAAGGGGTATTTAAAAGTGTCCTAATCTTTACATCATTTTGAAGCCTTCAGTCATGCTGATAAGATCAAGGTCCTAGACTAAAGGCAGTTGCTTAAATTCACATTCCTTAAACACCAAACCCCAAGATTTGGGAAATATGGGAGGTTGGGGTTCTAGTAGCTTATAATAGGATATATGGTTAAAAGACATGAAAATCCTTAGCCAACATTTAGTCTAAAATTTTCAAAAATTTTGAAACTTTGTAACTTAACAGCACCTGCAAATCTTCACAATAGAAATCACGCAGGCAGTGAATTTGTACCTCCATCTACACACAAACAGCAAGGCTGACCAAACTGTCAAGCAACCTGAGTTTTGAAACACTGGGTAAAAAAGGTCTCCACTCTCCAGTTCCAGCCAGTCATGGGATGGAAATTAAAAGCTCTCTCACTTTCAATGACTTCAGTTTATTCTGTTAGCTGCAGCTACCCATATATCATGGTGCTTGTAAGGAAAACCTGTAGGCAAAAAATACACTTAGTAATTCCTGTGTAAATATTCATGAAGACATGACATTGTGTCATTACGAAAGCGCTGATATCAAGATTCCTTGATCAGCTGCATTTGAAGGAGATTTGGGCTTATTAGCAAATATAGAAAATACTTTTCTCAAGTGGAGAAAAGTATACTCTTAAATTAATTTTTTAGTCATAATAGCAGTAACAAGTCTTTAATTAACCTAGCTACCAAAAGACCGATTATAAACTTGTACCAAGACCTAACCTAAACTACTTAAAACTATGAGCAACTCCTTTAACTTCTTTAAAAAAAAGTATTTAGTAACTGTGTCCTCCAAAAGGCCTAAAAACCTAAATTTTATTCTGTCTGATATGATGTTACGAGTGACACAACCATTATAATTTTGATTACTTTTGTTTAAGTGACTAGAAGAAGTCTGTAGTGAAGCTCCACACATAAGGAATATCCATGAAAAGTTACAGGCTTTATTGATCCTCCCTGACATGCAGTGTACCTCAGCTCATGTGTACACAAAAACATAAACCATGAGCTGGTGTTGCCCTTTTTTAGGACTTTCTGTCAAAATATTGGATTTCCTGGTCCTTTCCCTCACTCCTATCTATGCAAATACTGCTAATTTCCTTCATGCCATAGTGCAGCAGTTTTCATGAGTTCCTGCTCATGAAAAGTATGTTAGTAAAAGTACTAGCTTTGGAAAGTCATCTAGTAAAATTACTTAGCAAAGAAAATGTCAAAATGTAATGCTCATTCATATACGTAAAGTGCAACTTTTAAAGTGTCATGGGACAAGTACACTTCATGTTCCCTTACCCGTGGGTTCTTCATGCAATTGTTCTTGTCTCTTAATTGATAGAGCAGTCCTCAAACAGGTTAACTTCTCCAAAGTGTTAATTTGAAAGCACTGAGACATATTTTCACAGGTTTAAACTAAGCAAGGCTATTGGAAACCTTTCACAATCAGATATTTCCCTAAAATACCTTTAAAATATCCACTGAGATGAAGTACGTTATAGAAAATTTACACATGGCGAGAAATTTAATATAATCCTCATCCTTCTATGTCCTGTAAACTTTCAAGGTATGAAAATAGCTCTTGATAAAGAAGTGATTTTAATAGGTCAAAATAAGGATGGATGAGTGATTTTTACTTCTCTCACCTCATTTTTTATCCAGGGAGTACTGAGTTATCATAGACAAAACCTGTGGCAGTTAATCCAGCATTTGCCAGCACAGGGAGAACCTCTGGTCTGAGGAAGGACAGCTAGAAATAGGACTTTTGAGAAATAAAAAGAACCAATTATTAAGGAGGTACAATCACATCCCTGAGGTGCACAATACATATTTCAGGAGCTTGATTTTCCCACTTGTTTAAGTAAAAGGTCTTTAGAGAAACCCAGACAAAACAAAACTTCATTAAGCTGTTTTCAAAAGTTATCATATTCACATAGTTACTTGGCAGTTAAGAGTTTATTGAGGCTTTTCCTCTTCCGTTCAGTCTCTTGTTCTTGTATCTGTACTATGTGAATAATCTCTCTTCAATCCAAACAAACAAATTTTATCCACGGACTAACTCCTGTTATCTTCATTCTGAATATTTCAGTGGCTATTTATACATCATGTCTCAAAGGTTGCATCATCAAGGGTCAGCAGAGAACTGCATGTGCAATCACTCAGCCACCTTTCCGACGATGGACACCCCGAATAGCACACGGACCTTCCTAGAAAAGGAATACAGCTGTGTAGGCAAACCAGATCAGCGGTCATAGCCCTTGAGACATCAGTACACAATACGTCACAGTGAGCAAACCACTATTTAACCACATTCTGGAGAAATTGCTAAAAAGGAAAAAGTTACTGGATTTCCAAACCAGTTTGTGTCCAGAAGCAGCAGATCGTTGTATCTTTTTTTTTTGCAAAGCCTCTGTTTTCCTCGAAGGTGGTTTGTAGAAGCTTGTTTGTGAAGTTTGTCCCTAAGGAATAGATATCTGCTACTCACTTAGCTATTGAAAGAAACTCATTTATGTTTATGGATCTTCCATCTTGAAGATGGAAATCTTTCTATAGGCAAACTCTTCTATTTCACTATGTAAGACAGAATTCAGATACACAGAGACACAGAAAAGTCCTGAACCAACCAACAAACCAATAAAACAGATTGTGTAGCTGATGTAGCCACTGGCAGGACACAGCTGGAGTTTATTATTCGTGTATTCATAAAACAACTTTGCCCTCAAATCTTCCTATTTTGATGTACTGCTTTTGTGTTTCATAGTGTCAGCATTGATTGAAGCTGATTGACTTCACTCCTGCTGTAGGATACAAAATATAAAAAAAAAAGGAAAACCTGCTTCTGAAGAGACTCGGGCTGTGGCTGAGGATAGACGGCAGGAGCAGCACCAGGCGCAGTGATTAATAAATGATGGATTCTGGAGCAGACCAATATATTTCTGAAATCCTCCCGTACTGCAGGGTACCTCTGTAATACACCATTCTCAGACCTGGTAAGAAGCAATGCAGAAAACAGCAAACAAACTTCAAGATAGCTGCACAAAGGGAAGTGGCTTTAAGATTTCCAAAAAAACCTGTATGTTTGAATAGCTGCTTCAGTAAGAGATTTCTGGGACAATGAAAGGCTTCTTTTCGTATTCAGGAAAGGCAGGTGACAGGCTAGCTTTAAAAAGTCTATTAAATCATATCTGATATAAAGCAGACATACAGTCTAGAAGGAGTTATAAAAAATGTGATCTGCCTTTTTAAGACAGTAAGTGAGATGCAGATTGATACCTCCAGCTAATACCTTGACATGCGAAAGCACAGCCATTAGGTTAGAACGACGGAGTTGAAAGCCCTCAAACTAAGTGATGCTTATTTGAAAATAAGATGTGAAGGGAGTATGGGGAAAAAACCCAGATCTTCAGCTGTTTGCCCAAGTCATTACAATCTTGAAAAAAATTGGAAAGCCTACAACTGTTTCTTGAGAGAATTCATATCCTCGATGAGTGCAGCTGTGTGATTTTTCCCACAAGGGAGAAGAGTGAAAAGAAGCTGGTGACAGCAACCTAAATTGAAAGCCAGGGGCTGAAGGCAGGCAAAGGAGGGGAACAGCACCCACCTGGGGAGCTGAGGCTGGGGTTTTGACACGTGGTCCTGCCAGAGAGACTGTACAGAACAACCTCCAAAAGGGGAACGGATGTTCTCTAAGCGTGGGGTTAGTTCAGATTTAGTTGTACGACACGTGGTTTCTTTTGTTTCAATATGGTTTTCTTCCTTTCTTTTGGTACTACAGCCTGTGTTTGAATGTCGGGAAATTTTCTATGCATAGTCTTGGGAGGAAAACTACACTCATCGTATAAGATGTGGCAATGAAGGAAGGAAAGTTATCTGCTAGAGAATCTGAAGGAGAAAAGGTGAGGACAAGAATAAAAGGAAAGAAATACAATTGTCTTTGAAAATGTGGAAGCAAAGCCAGTGCAATTATATGAACCTCCCTATCTGTAATCCTGGGGTCTTAAATAAAACTTTAAAAAAAACCCCAAACACACAAAATAAAAACCAAATAATGCCACCAAAAAACCCACAACAGTTTTAGCTCTGTTCAGCAAAGATTCAGGTCCCAGCTCTGAACTATATAACCTTGGATCATATTGCTGTGACAAAAGTCTATAGAAAAATGAGGAAGGTGAAACTGGAGATACAGGCTGGACTGTTGAGATGGGGCATATTAGTAGCTCAAGGCTTCAAGAGGAAAATCACCAACATTCAAAGGTATAAAATGCTGATGGGGAAAAAAGTGGGAGGCTAGTTGGAAGCTATGAAGTTGTACATGTCCTGCTTGCAGAGTTTCTGTGTAGCTGCCCAACGGTGCCTGAACAAACGGATGCAAAAAACCGGAGAATTTGCAGAACTTACTCAAAAAGCTTCTTTTTTATCCAGTTGCTAGACAACTCGATACAGAGAGAAGATTTGCATTTCTTTTCACTCTTGGGTCCTTACATTCCCCCCCAAAAAGTTATTTTTAATGATACTGAGCTTTTGAGATTCATCTAGGCATAACATTATTATTTTCTGCTTTGCATAATGAACAGTAGCTTTTCATTAAAAAGAAAGCCCAGTGAAAAACAAAAAATATTGTGTCTGTTTGTTTGAAATATAATCCAGCCTGACTTTGAACTTAGAGAAACAGTTTGTCATGCCAACCACATCCCTGACTTTCCTGGGGGGTTTGGGTGGCTTTTGTTTTTTTTTTTTACATTCTTCCCTTCTCTCTAATTAAAAACAAAATAATCTGATTAGACAAAACATTTGCATACATTTGTTCAGCAACAAGTCAACTGAACATGAAACAGCTATGGTTAGTAGAGAGGAGAGTTTCCTAAGTAGTAAAACTATGCAGGAACAGAGCTCATGTTAGTGCCCAAGGCAGCAGCGAGTAACCTCTCCTTGTCTACTGTGCGTGAACAAGCCCCTGTCTTTGGCAGCTGTTGCTACCATACACTTCTGCCTAGAAGTAGAAGACAAACCAGAGGTGTTTATCCTGTGACACTGCTTGCATTTGAGATTCAGATCGAAACAGCAGCAGGACAAGTTTAGCTGCATTTAGGGACATTCAGTACATGGAAAAACTTATAATACCTAAAATATAGAGAATTGTTTTCCTGAGTAAATGAAATAAAAGTTTGGATTACACATTTGCATAAATAAATCACAATGAAATTTTTTTTTCAACCTTCCAGACCTGCTTGTTCATAACTTCCTTAACTTTCTGACCTTCTAAGGTCTATTCCTAAGATATGGAAACAGTGGATTGCGTTGATGAAATACCACAATAGTCTTGCAGCTTGGGCTGAATTTTTGTCATTAGATCTCAGCCCCAAAAAAGTGTGTTTCCTCAGGGAGGATAGGAGATTTGGGGTCACGTGGAGGAAGGTCATCTTTCTCTTTTGGGATAATGATCGTTCAGTGTGGGGTCAGCTTGAGTTGGGCTCTCAAAGTCAGTTCCACCATCCTCTTTCTTGGATTTATCAAAAATTTATCAAAATCTGAAAATAGAATAAAGTCCTTTGTCTCTACAAGAGAGGTCAATCTTTCTAGCACTCCTAAAATGCAGCTGCGTCCTTATCAATGTTTCAGTGCTTGTGTTCAGTGACTAAATGGAACTAAGATTTAAAAAAAAAAAAAAAAACAACCATCTCCAGGTCCTCAGTTGAAAGCAAGCCAGACAACCTTTCTCCAGCCTCTGGAAAATAAAAATAAAAACATCATAATGAAAAACTCTGGCAACAGATCTACATGCAGAATACATTTATCAATGTAACACAAAATGAACGAGACCCTTAAAAGGGACAATACTGTATGAATAAACATAAGCGTTTCTACTTGGCACTAATTCATTAGTCTGTCACAGAGGTGTGATGTACTACTCACTAACGCTTTAGCAAGTGTACAAGACGGACAACAATTTTTTGGCTATAAATGTCAGTAGGATGAGGCAGGTAAGCATGGGAATATGCCGATTAGCAAAACTAGAAGTGGGTCACTTATGGAAGCTTTGCAAAATCAGACTGTCACTGTGCTCTGTCATTCCACTACGCCCTGTTTGATGTCACAAGGAGGAAAAATAATAAGGTGTGAAGGGCCTTGTAGAGTGAACAAAAGCACAGAAGTGAAATTTCATTTATACTTGAGTAGGTTGATGTGAAATTAAAACAATGCAAGATCGTTGTGACGGACAACAGAAAGGCCTTTTCACAGAAAACTGAAATTCCCTTTGGAAACACTGGTTTGCGCTATCCTGTCAACACAAACTCTATTTTTCAGTATTTCTGTACTCTAACTCTGCTTGGGTAAGCCTAGCTAGGTCAAGGAAACATCAGCAGATGTGTTCTAGGAAACAAGGGCTGGTGCTTAACATTTCAGAACAATCAGTAGCGTTCCTAGGGGGTATTTTGTTTCCTTTGGAACCTGCTCCAAGCCAATATCTGAACATGGCACTAAAGAGGCTTGTCATTTTTCCTGTGATGTATTAAACTGAGCCCATGTCTATGTTTTTCTATGAACTATTTAGTGCATTGTTTCATTTCAATATTATTACCAGTTTCTCTACTAGCAAATTATATTCTCTCTACTTGCAATTCTGGGTTAGAATTACAAAATCAAAGAACACTAAATATCCTTTTTTTCCCCATCTAGAAGTGATGAAAAGTAAGGTAAAAGTGTCAATACTCCTCTCTCCTGAATTCAATAACTGTTTACAATGTATTTTGAGATGAATGTGAAGCTTCATAAACTGGTAGAATAAGCATCACTGGATAACTATTAGAAGTGGGAGGAGTATTAAATGGCAGAAATAAGAAGCTTGGGATGTTTATGGAAGTGTCCAATATTTTCAATCGGATCAACAAATAGAAAATCTTGAAATGTTATAGTCCATCCTGTGCACATAAAAAAAAGGATTACAAAAAGTGACACAGAAGCTATTTTAATGAAACAGGCTGATAGTCTGGCAGTAAACTGTACCTGATGAACTGGATGAAAGCCAAAAGAAAAAGAGCAAAAACTGAGAAGACATAAATCTAATGTCATAATTTTTGCAATGACTTCTTAAATTGTTTCTGTCATTGAATAGTTACACTTAAAAAGCTATCATACATCTTGAGCTACAGTAATTAACTTTTTCTTTCTTTTTTAGGATTCCAGGAAAAGATGATTTAAGAGTTTTTGTCTCTTAGAGATTCTGGCTGACAATGTTCACATCTGAGGAACAGTGTGACACGTTAGTATCAGAAACCTGGTTTGCATTCCTGTGGAAAACCTTGTGCTTTAATGTTCTGCAGACCTTGCTAGGGGTCATACCCCACAGGAGAAGCTGGTCAGTGCTGCACTAGCTATCTGGTATTTATACTGTTTCAGCAAGGGCAGTTATATTATTTATTAACAGACACTGTGTAATTACCCGAGGGCGAAATATTAGATAATTTTAATACATAGAGCACTGGACATTTTCCAGCTCAAATAATTGCAGCTGCATTTATTTTTGGGTTTTTTTTGTTTTTTTTTTAACAAAAGAGCTTTTCAATGGAAAATTTCCAAGTATTGAAGTAGGATCCTGATCCTCATCTATAAGTTAACTTGGAAAGGAAAGGCAAACAAACACATGGAAGTTAGGTGTTAAGACAGGAATTTTAATAGGGGTTGAGCACTGCAGGACTCTGAACAGGACCCAGAAGAGTCATTCCAAGACAACAAAGGAGAACACAGCTCTACGGAAAGGCAAGCACCTTGAGCTAGTGCAAATCTCAATCACTGTCACAAAACTCTGCCTATGCCTTTTGCTTCATAAACTCTTTAAACAGACTCTCTAATGAAGTACTACAGGATTCTTGGTTCTAAGAGAATGACTAAAGACGAACCACTGCTCTTGCAGGGATGAGTGTAACCACAAGCCTACGCAAAGACAAAGTCTTGAGTAATATTTTCCCGCAATTTGTGGATTATAATAGTAGAATTAATGGGAAATATTTGAAAGACCACTGGACTTAGATTTAATTAAGAATCCCATGAACCACAGCAGAGCAGCAGTGTAGTGCACAGTGTGAAATATAATTGTTAATGTAAAGGTTAATGAGTTAATTAGCCACATTTAAATGTTTAATTCAAATAAATGTTCATGCATTATCTGTAGTGGGAGCCATTTTGTTTTCTCTATTTACAAAGTCTAGGGTTTTCTATCCCCAATATTCTCTACAGGTATGAAATTCAACATACGGCAAGCTGGCTTCAGCTAAAAACTGAAAAAAAAAACAAACCCAGAAATGATGGCCTTGGTTCTAAATCGAAAGTTTCTTTCCAACCATAACATAATGAAGTTCAGTGAGGTTTAAGACACACAGAGCAAGCCATAATAATCTGCATGACTGGATTTAGCACAAATTGGACACATCTCACCACTGTAGTTCTCCTCCTTGCTTCTAGGCAGCAGTAAATGTAGCCAGGCATGGACCAGCACAGCGTACTACCGGCTATATGCTGGCTCAGTTACCTGGTTACTGAGCAAATACGTTACTTCTGGACAGAAAATAAGGATGTGATGTGAAGAAAAAATAAAGATCTTCAGATTTCTTGAATAAGAACATCAATGCAACTTTTGTGTTTGCAAAAACATTCAGAAGATTTTTTTATTTATACCCGGTGTGTAATGGGGGTGGGGGGAAGTAAGGTAAATCTTACTTCTTACATAGAAGAGCCATGATCCGTGATCATTACTTCCTTTGTGGGAAGCGGCAGTTTGAGTTCCAGCCCAGGCTTAAAATGTGAGTAACCCACTTTATATGAAGAGCATATTGATGACATTAATGTTAGAAACTTGCTATTTACAGAGAATGGGTAGATCTGACTAAAGTGTTGTGATTTCTTCATAACAAAATGGGAGAAACATGACATTAAAGGGACTGTAATAGAAAGAAAGTTGTTATGCTTCGTGCAGAATTATTTTGTCCTTTTTGTTTCCCAATTAAAAATCAAAACAACTATTTTGTATTTCAATTTGTTTATTTACAGTAAAAGTTAAATATTTAGGGACATGGGGTAGATTAAAATACGTTTCTGCACACGTAACGTAGCCAGTAATGTAATATAATCTGCCCTTATTAGGTTTTCTATTACAAAGATTTATCTCAAGGATGTTTTTAGTTATTGTTTTAATCCAGTATTTTGGACACATTTTTTTAGAGTGATATAGCTACAATTTAACTGCTAATTTGCATTTCTGTGCTCTCTTGGGGGTACTCATATCAGACCATTCCTCATGATAGTGAATCCAGTTTCCGGGTGCTTGCTGTCAATTAAAGCGACAGCAACGGAACAAAGCAATGTTCCACTGTGAAAATGCTCTGCTGGATCAAACATTTTCAAAGGATGATGAAACAGCATGTCCTGAAAGGGATCTGAAGTTACAGAGCTCTGTCAGAATTTGTGCCAGACTGGTTACTGCACGCACATCCACCCCACTTCCCCGGTCCTTTAGCAAGGCCAATGGATTTTTCTTCTTCTGCCCTTTCTGGTCCCATCCTTACCCTCTGAGTGTGCAGATCTTAACTTTCTTGCAGCCTTCCTTTCCAGCTACGCACTTTTCCTTCTGTGTAGTCAGCAACTAAGGCAGCGGAGAAACACTGATACACTGCGAACGACAAAAGCCACAAACGTCCGCAGCATGTAGCGGGGGTCGCATCCCACCAGGCACCAGACACACAAGCAGTGCACGGCCCCAGCGCAGTCACCGGGTGTAAAGCTCCCCCCGTGTCCCATTCTTAATTCATACGTGGCTGGTACCGATTCCTGCACAGCAGCAGCACAGCCAACCATCGCTGCGAAATGAAAGACTGGGTCCCAATTCTAAAATATAATCAAGTCCTACTACCCTACGACGTGCTACTGTGTAGATAAGACCTGCTGTAGGTCACACGGACCACTTCATCCTAATTCTGTTTTTCCATCATCTTCTGCAGGTCTCTTTTTACCCTTTTGTCACCACCAGCACCTGTGGGATGCTTTCTTTGATCTGTGCTGGTCTGTATGCTCTCATTGCACCACCTCTCAATTATATAGAAACACTTTTCACCTCATTCAAATAATGTGATTCAGGTTACTCTCCGAACACCAAAATTGTCATGCTGTTCAGGAGAAACAAGCACTTGATATCTTCTCAAAACTCTCCTCCTGCTTTCCTTGGTTCGAAGGGGGAATCACGCCATGCATCCATTAGTGCTGCTTCAGCTTGAAAACAAGTCTTTGTACAGATAACAGGCCTTCGAGTCCTCGTCTGCTACTTTTTATTTTACTCTAAAGTAAGCCAGCATCAAAGACACTGAGGAGCAGTGACAGGCAACGCAACCTGAATCTTTCATAACAGTGATGCCAAGAAGGGTCACGACATTGCCAAGGATCAGCCTGCTGTTCAATCTTCTGGACAATAAATGTGTATATTTTGGAGGGATGCTTTCCAAGTTGAAAGGTCTCTTTCACCCTTTCCTCTTCCCCACCCTCCTACCAGCAGCCCACGTCCTCAGTGATTCAGTTTTGCTAGAGAGCCCGGGCTTGTTTTGGGAAATATCTCACTATTTGCCAATTTTTCAGCAATAAATATTTTAATCAAAACAAAATACAAACCTTAGATCCCCCTCCAGCCTGCTCCCCAAGTTGTAGTAGAGTGAATCCAGAAATCTGCTAGACCTTTATCTTCTGAAAATTTAGCTAAATTCATTTAAATGTAAACTAGATTAAAAATCATTAGTCAGACGTACTATCATATAATTTTAATTTCTTTAGTAGATGGAAAATGATCTATGATATACCCAGCTCTCCTGTTTTAAGCAAGTTCATACCCATTAATTGATGATATCAGATATCTGACATGAATTGTGAATGGCATGCTTTGAATGAACAACGTTCATGCAAAGACCGTTCAATCTAAACAAGACTATTAATGTGCCATTCCCAAAGGATTAACACACTAGCACTGAATTAGGCATATATTACTCAATATATTGATTTCAGAGCACTATATTAACTGAGAGAAGTGTGTGTATTAATGAAAACTCCCTTGAAATATATCTCCTTTTAAATTAAAATGCATGTTTTATTTGAGTGGACTGCTAAGGTATCTGAAAGTGGACTGGAATGTGACTAAATGTTATAGATTAATTTCCTTGGTATTATATGAAAAAGATTGCTTTCTTCTTACAGATAACTTGCCATCAGAAAGCTAAACTATATGCAGACTTTCAGTTCACAGGTTTTAGTTATGGAAGGAGATGTTATACAGCACAAGGGTGTAAGAGTGAGAATGTCTTAGAAATAACACAATAAAAATTAATAATGTTTGCAGTGGTTGATTATATACAAAATGTGGGATTAAACTGGTAATTTTTAGCCTGGTCTTCTAAGAAAATTGAATGTTTACATGTATTTGCTTGTCTCACTTCCCTAAAACTCTTAACCTTACTAGCCAATTTCACTCAAATTCAGGCTAAGGGCAAACACTTCAAAGACATTGTAAATCAATCAAAAGTTTATAAAAATATATAAATGAATAGAAGAAAAAATCTCTTAATATTTTTTTACTGACAGAAACACTGCTTTATCATCTCAGTCCATGAGAGGCAGCGTATGATCTGCAAAATGCCAAGGGAAGCCTGTGGTTCACGAACTACCTGCCCTTACCTTTTGAGCCTGGAAGCTTTATTAATCTGAAGGAAGCAGAACTGCATGTATATCCAAAGTTAGCAATGTCATAAGCCTTCTTCTAAAATAAGGTCTTAGACATTGTAGATCCACTTTTGTGGAGCTCTGTGCAGCATCGGAAAAATAAAAAATGGAGCTGTGGTTCCCAGTCTGGTGAGCATTGCTGCTAGCCCATGTGGTTGTAGATGGCAGAAGTGTTCTGGAGGTGGAAAGGTTCTGCTGTAATTTTAATGTGAGCCCTGAGCTTCTGCCAACGTTGTGTGGGGTGGCAGGAGCAACATGGCCAGTCCTGAACAAGCTTCCCATGCCTGGGCAGTGCTGGCAGTTGACTAAATCTTTTCCTGTTTGTTCCTACCCAGATACCTGAGAGGTGAGAAATGGTAACAATAATCGCATGAAGTAGTGACTTGTTTGCAAAACATCACAAGTCAAGTCAAGTTTTGCCAGAAACACTTTCATACCACCCACCATCTATTGCTGCCAATTTTTGTTGCTCCCTGTGACAGTTAAATTTGCAATTTGATTAATGACTTCATTCCAGTGCTTGGAGTATGTTTTATTTTGCTACTTCCAGAAAAGAAAGGCAGGTAATTAGACAAATACAGTGAAGTAGCTCAAAAAGACTTTTAAAAGTTGTTAATGTAGTAAGAAAGTAACATGAATAAATACGACAGAATGAGGGGCCTCTAAAAATATCCCCTTCAAAATGAAAGTTTCTTTTTTTTTCTGAATTTTTCCTGCGCACTGGAACAAGGCAGCCAGGTCTTTGCTAAATGCACAAAGGAGCATGAGGAGTATGTTAAATGTTAATCTGGTCTACATTATGAACCAGGTCTTAAAAGTGAAACTTCATGCTCCCCTGCAGGTTACTGGTCATAAAGCACAGCAAAATTAGTTCAAACAAGTTGCTTTAATTATGACTGACAAACATTATTCTTTGTGCCAAGTTGATAATTGAGATAGTTCTTTTCCATGATGTGCAACGGCAGCTGTAGGCTATAACACAGAGAAGTCATCTTTGCACTGCTCGTTATTTTTCAGTAATTGACTAATTTTATCCTTCACACCTGTCTTACATAAAACCTGATATCACAATAGCCTGAAAAAGTTGATATATATCCCCTCTGTCAATCCAATACCTCTCTCTGTAAGGACTTTTTGAAAAATCCCTCAAAAAGCCACATGTTAATGTTTTGTCAAGATACAAGTTTGTATAAGCCAATGATTACCCTTATATGACCTGTGCATAATAAAACTTGCACATGGACTTGAATTAGTCAGGAATTCTGTGTTTGACATGACCAGATTTTTTTAATATGAATTGTCAATTAAGTGGCACTGTTTGAAATGTAGAGAAGCATTTTGAAGTGATATATATTGCTCTTGATGTTGCCTTGATACATAGCTTTCATTCATGTACCCATTAAAGACGCTGCTCTATATCCTCATCAAGAAAGTATTCAGAGCAGATGGAAACATAAAGAGATTTACCTGTCTTGCTTCAAACTAGGAATATGAGATCGAAAACTCAGTCTCTAGTCTTGTGAGAAGTAACTTTTCTAGCTATTCTTTAAAAACAATAGCTATTCCAAAATTGTAACATAATGTTGCTGCTTTTGGTGTACCTGCCCTTGTTGTGGTGTGCTTATGCTAAAGCAGATTTCAGCTTTCTTCTGGGCATGCTTCTCTCTGTATTAACTGCAGAAACATCTAGTTTTTTATCTGAACTTGCCTGAAGCTATGTTGGATGAATGTGGACCTTGGGATTTCTTGGAAAAAAGTACTGACATCATCTAAGATCTGACACTGCCAACCTGTTCTAGCATTTGATCACTCTCACAATAAAGAACTTTTAAGTTTAAGTAGACTTTCCTGTGTTTTAGTTTGTGTGTTTCATGCATTAGTTAAAAGCCTACCATAAGTCAAACCAGCTGGATAAAACTGCAAATAACAAGTCCTGAAATATTTAGAGGACAGTCATAACTAAAGAGGACTGTAAAGTTCATAATTATTTTATAACAGACTGGAAAACGTATCTATCTGGCTTACAGAAAATTGATTAGATAATATAACTTCAGAAAGTCCGGCATATGTTTAGTAGTGTAGTCCCAGTTCACTGACATTTTAGCTGTGTTCAGTCCTATTGCATGTACATTTTATCAGGGACAATACTGAGGAAAAAAACCCCAAACCTTCCAGAAATGGTTTGTAGTGGTTCTGTCAGAACGTTGAATAAAAGATTAAAATGACCATATGGAAGTCAAGTTTTTTGTTATTATATCAGTTATATGCCAGTACAATAACAAGCAGACAAAACATTTTTTTTTTAATGTGGCAGTTTTGCTTACTATTACTCATACGATTAAAAAACTCCCCACATTTACTGCTCATCAATATTCAACCTCCCTGGGGAAAATCAAAATGGTAGATAAGGGTCTCTAGATTTCCCATATGGTGATGGAAGAGAAAAGATGAAACTTGGCAAAAGCTTGGCTTAACGAGAGTAGCTCCGCTAATACGATATCCAATGAGTTCCCATATAGCTGTTTCACACTACAGCAAGTCTGTGGTGAAGTTCTCCTTAAGGAACAAGTCTCTGCTTGGGAGCTCTTTCACTTGGGAGTATTCCACATCCTTTCTTCAAACTCAGAATGCCTTATTTCCTTCAAATTACCTTTCACATCCTCTCTTAATTGAAAAATCCTAAACCCTCAGGGCTCTCTATAGTATGTTCTCTCTCTCCCTTACTCACTGGGTCAAGTGCTTTCTTTAGCTTCCTCATGCCCTTTTAGTCAAGCTGCTTAGCATTCTGCAGCTTAATGTAAAGGAAATTAGACACGTCCAAACTATATTTATTTCCTTTTTTGGTTTTTTTCCCATCTGTATTACAGAGAATGGTCCCTGTTACCTGACCTCAAAAAAGCAAGAAAGTTCTAATTAGCAAAACTGGCTTATATTTTCACTGGCAGTTGGCAAATTAACAAAAATCAGACAAATATCTGTAACAGTCTACCTTCTATTTTTTTTTCTTCATACTAGTCCCTTTGCCAGGACATGTGTGACTCTCAACTAAAAGATCTGCCGACAAATTTCAGTCCTTCTGAAGAGAATGTGGCCATGTAAAGCCCTTCTCAGACCTAATTTGCTTAATAGCTTCTGTCTCTAAGTGACAACTTCACAGCCTCTGACTTCAAACTCAGGTTCCTTAGTTAAGGAAAACAAGGGCTGATGTACATGCACAGTGAATGTGAAAAATGTTTTACACATTCTTTGTATTTCTGTAATTTTAACATTTTGGTGTGGATTCTTCATAATCTTACTGTCCCTTCCTTTCACTGCTGTCATATCGGTTCTCACTACATTTCACAAAAATAGCTGTTCACAATTATTTTTAGGGTTTTCAATGTGGTTATATCCAGGCAACGTTACTGTGGACAAGACAGAGGGCAGTTCTGAAGCATGGCTACAACTCTTTCACGTGTCTCGTGGCCTTTACATGTAGTTATGAAAATACATTCTTATGAGCCAAGCAGGCATAGTGGCATCTTGACCTTTCCCTGGAGGTAGTCCTGGTCTATTATATCTGATACTGAAAAATGTTATAACATGTCACCAAATATGGTCTGCCCGATGCTGCCTTCTAACATAGCATTAAACAGCCACACACTGCTGTCCCCTATACGTGTGACAGTCAGTGATAACAGTGGACTCAAAGAGCTGAATTTCTAATAGTTCCACACAATTCCATGAGCAAGTTGCTGACTCTTTCCTGAAGTAACAAATTGTATTTTCTCCGTTTATGAGGTTTGGAAAATTCTAGTCTGCAGCTCATCAGAAGCATCTTTGGATCAATCTTATCCAAGGAGTTCAGAGCAGCAACACCCAATCTGCAAAAGCCGTTCACTTAGTTGTTATATGGACCTGGAGAGGCTGGAGCAATGGGCTGAGAGGCATTTCCTCAGATTCAACAAGGACAAGGGCCCAGTCCCATGGCCGAGCCGGGCCAGCCTCCTGCTAGGGTGTGGGCTGGGCCTGCCTGGACGGGGAGAAATCAGCTTGGTCCAGCACTATATTACAGGTGGACTGATGACGAGTCTAGAACCAAAAAGCAGCACTTACAAGTATGCTTAAGTGTTCCAAATTTCCGTTGCAAATGTGTCTCTGGCTTTCATACTTTCTCGGTGCTGTTTCACTTCTATTCCTTAGACACTTACGTCGGCGACTCTGTCTGAAGAAGGTTGTGCTTCCTGATGAAATGCTGATCTGCTGAGAACAGACATTTCACCTGGTAGGCAACAGAGCGGACAGGCAGGAATGAGCCAACACACACAGCACCTCCCACTGTTCTTCAGTTCCAGCTACCGAAACAACAACTGACGGCCTTTTGACAGCAGGTTTCAGTGGAGGTCAATGCTAAGGAGGAAGTTATGATATTCAACTTCATCATGCCTTTTCTCACCTTCATGTCTGGAGATGCAAAGACGTATGAAGAGCTGGCAAATGACCTCTGGATGTCACACTGATTAATTGGGGAAGTTTGTTTTCGCCACTGGATACCAAGTGGCCTGTCAGTTTAATTATCGTTCCCTCAGAAGGCTATTTCTCTTCCAGTGCCTCCTCCAAGAGTCCCTGTATGCCTCATGCAGCATCCGGCATTCCCAAAACGCAGTTTTGGGGAGCATGGAAGCCGCTTCTAAACATGCTCTTTCTTTTGCCTTGGATTAAAAAATCAGTTACTCATTAGCAGCACTACAGTACTGTTTAAACATGTTAAAAGCAGATTTTCCAAATTATGTGGCAGAAGTTAGAAACCGCCATTGTTAGAATGGTGTAGTGGACAGTAACGATGTAACTGTTTTAATAAGCAAGTTTATTTCTGAAAACACGATTCTATCCAGGAATTACCTAAATCTCATAGAATGTTTGAAATCTTGCCTTCTGCAGAAGTGAAAAAGCAGGAGCCAAATTCTTTTTTCCAGGTTTTACACTAGTCTACTTCCAGGTAAGTCTGAATCCAGACAACAGTTTAATCACGCATTCTGGAAACAACTTCAGGCTCTCAGATTGTCTTTTTAGTGGTCACCAGAATTGGATTTAAATGACCAGAGATAGTGGCCTAAAAAGGAAAATACTCCTGCCATGAGCTAGGTTTGCTTCTAGCTCCTTCCGTGGTTTTTTTCAAGGGCCTCTTCTTACCACTGAAGCTCAATGTCTTCTTCCATTTGTAGGCTGCAGTGAAATTATAGTCTCCCGTGTCCTGGCCGTATGTTATATTCCAGCTGTCTTTCAATGTAATTCTCTATTCTTTATTTGTCCTCTTTCCTTTCTTGTCTCTATGCCCATCTTTTTATTTTCTCTGGTGGTTTTACTTTACTGTGATGCTGCCTTTACCTTAGTGAAAAACGTGTTGTTTCAGACTTCACAAGAAAAATCTTTTGATTTTATCCACAGGTCTTCTGAAAGCTGAAGAAAAGAATTTAGCAGCTGAGCGGGTGAAGTTTTCACATCAGTGTTCAAGATTATAGACAGGCTGAATTGCTCCAAATGAGGTCGGCAGTTACACAGAAGTACAGATACATTAGTTTCTGGATTTTTCAGTTGGCAAAACAGGTTAAGTTTGTACAAAAGAGTGTACCGAGAAAACAAAGTTCACTCGCTGTATGGCATGAACATAAATAGTATAAAAATAAATAGATCTGAGAATGGATATTAGACCCTTTTTATCATTTCTGTCACACCTGCTTAGCAGATCATACGCATTTTCCCATGTTTTCAGAATCCAAGATTCCCATACCTGTGTCTGAGACATACAGAAGGACCTGTAGCGAGAGGCAGGACACAAAGCACAGTTGGTGGCACACCTGGGACAGGGAGACTGTTTGGCTATATCCCATGTGTTTGGGGTCAGCAGGGGATGGCAACCTGCACCAACACACCAGCCGCCGCTGGGAGTTGGGAAGACCACTCACACACCCACCTCATCGTCAAACCCCGTGCCACTGTGTGAATCTCCAGAAAGGACCTGAGACACTGTATATCTTTGAGAGAAGAATGGTTTGGTGTGAAAACTGGGCTTTGAGAGATGGAAGAATGGATGAGAGAATTGATCTGTTTTTTTAATTATGAAAGTTGATATTTATCATTGAAAAAAGCATCATGGATGAAGGGAAGGGGCAGAAATAGGCAAGCTGCATAATTTCCAAATTCAAGACCAAAGTTTCTTTCCTACCTGTGAAGAGACAGTTGGCAAAGATGTATTAACTTGATAGTCAAGCTTCATCCAAATAATACGACCAGACATTCAGACAAAGTAATTGGAAATCCTTTGAATAATGTGTGTGGGCTTGTGGTATATTTTAGATATAATTTTTTTCAAAATTATGCAGAATGTGCTTAGTAAAATTATATTTCCTATGTCAGAAAAGATATCTTTCTGATGCAAGAATTATGAGGACATGAATCATTGCTTTTTTATCTGTTTTAAGCATGATCATGCAAAGTTTAGTTAAATACAACAGGCTACTGGAACCAGGCTGCTCAGACTCATTCAGGGCCAAGAAAGTTTTTTAGTGAGGTATCATTTAGCAGTGTTGGATATCTAATTAATCAGTACTAAGGTGCAAAGAATCATTTGTGCTCACCTTTCTGAAAGGTACAGGTCCCCAAAATTTCATTTTTGAGCCAGACATGTCCATGACAATTAACAACCAGCATTAACATAGTAAAACCTTTGAAGGGATTGTGCACAGTCTGTTAACTAAGCTCATTAGTGACACAAATTCTGAGTCAACTGGGCTGTCCCACCCACCTGCACAACTGTCCCGCAGGAGCAAAGCCTTTGTTCCTGTTTGTGATGGAGATCTCTGTGGACAAAAGACGTATTCTTGTGCCCTGTCACAGCATCACAGGATAAGGCATCTTTTATTAACTCTTCCCCTCCTTCCCCTCAATGTACATCCCATCTCCAACAGGTACCTTTACAAATTAATGTTCTTTCGTTATTTAGCCCCAGCCATCAACCAAGCCCCACACAGCCGCTCGCTCACTCCCCCATGGTGGGACGGGGGAGAGAATCGGAAGAATAAAAGTGATGAAATTCACAGTTTGAGATAAAGACAATTTAATAAGTAAAACAAAAGCTGCGCACGCAAGCAAAGCAAAACAAGGGATCCATTCCCCACTCCCCATGGGTTCAGCCATCCCCAGGACAACAGGGCTTAATCACGCATAATGGTTTCTTGGGAAGACAGACACCATAACTCCCAAACGTCCCTCCACCCCTTCCTTCTTCTTCATCCCAGCTTTATGTACTGGGCATGACATCATATGGTATGGAATACCCCTCTGGCCAGCCTGGGTCAGCTGTCCCGGCTGTGTCCCCTCCCAGCTCCCCGTGCACCCCCAGCCTGCTCGCTGGCCGGCCAGCACGAGAAGCTGGGCAGTCCTTGACTGCTCAGCAACAACTCAAAACATCAGCACATTATCAACATTTTCTCATCCCAAATCCAAAACATAGCCTTACGCTAGCTTCTGTGAAGAAAATTAACTCTACCCTGGCTGAAACCAGGACATGTTCTTACAGTGGTTTTTTTAGTCCCAGTTCTGCCTGAGGTGAACTCATGATGGGAACTTAATAAATAGATTTCATATGTACTGAAAGCCACACTTGTATCATCATCCATTAGGAATATGGATCAAATGGGACACAAGCAGAACAATTTGCAGAAATTATAAGGAAAAAATGAAGAATGGCAGTCGTTTATCCTGAAGACAAGAAGAAATAAAAGGCTTTTGCAAAGAGGAAGACACTATTTTCCAAGTCTGTGATGGTTAGGACAAAAAGTAAAGGACATAAACTGTCTTGAAATACTTAAATCAGGCAGACTTCGAGACCTTCAGAGCTTCAGTATGATCACATCATCACATGCTTCCCAAAGTCTTTTGCTTCTCTCTAGAAGAGAGAGTCTCTCTAGCAAAGCCTAGAGAGAGGCATTTTTAGAGCCTTCTTTAAGACAGATGACAGCCAAAATCCATGCTTTCTTTAAAGTCTCATTATACTTAAGGCTTCCACTCACATCTTCAAGCAATTTAAACCTCTCCTTCCCTTTTTCTGATACAAGTAAAGATGTTTCCACATAGATAATTTTTCCTCTATAGATACTTTACTCTACAGCCAGTTGCAACCTATCATGGTTTGCAGTGGATATATTGTCTTTTTTTCTTCTGGAAGGAAACCTCCAGTGACTCTAACATTTAACGTCATCAGATTTGAGTGGTGCATGATTAGCAAATTCTGAGCTTGGCTTCTTTGAGCAACACAAACTTTGCGTAGCTTCACTTTCCAAAGCCAGCTCTGGAGCTGCCTGTGTTGCTGTGTTATTTTCCATTTCAAAAAGTTGAGCACAGAGCCGTAGAGAGGAAAATTTAAATGAAAAAGTTCCTAATGCAGTCTAGCTATGACATGATTACAACTAGGTTAAATGTATTAGTTCTCCACATATTACACTAGAGGTCATACAACATCTAATTTATTTCCTTGACTTTCACATTTCACACTCCCCTGAATGTAATTTCTTTCAATTTTCCCTGCTGTCGGTAATTGGTGTGCCACACATCTCTCTTCTCCAGCAGACTCAGTCTGACTGCAGTGGTGCTGCATTCTGTCTATCTATTGAGAACCAGGGATCAAACTTTCCCCCAGGCCTGGTTTCCATTTCTTTCTCTCATACTCGTTCATTTGTTAAGGGCATGAAGTCCTCATATATTTCACATTTAGAAAGGTTTGTGCTTTCTTAAGAAGAAAAAAAACCCCAAAACCACCATGCTTGCTGGTGACTGAGGCTGTCTTTCAGACCTCACATTTTGCTTTGGCTTTGACGTCCCCGTGTGATCTGTTGCAGTGTTTTCAGAGATATCTCACTTAACATAGACAGGGACTCCATCTCATCTTGCAAAGTCCTTAAATTATAGTGACAATGAAATGTGAAGTTTGGATCATTTTAGGGAAAATGACATATTGAAGAAGGCAAGAGCTCAATTTTGTTTTTGGATCTCAGAGTTCTTGCCACTTTCATTACATTCATGAACAGTTTCTCAGCGTCTGCTTCCGTTTGTAGCACTGGTTTTATGATCAAGGCAGTCTACTGAGTTCCAGCAAGTAGGTATTTCTTACATATAGTTTTAAAACATAGCAGTGAATCTGAATTATAATTTTTTGAAAAAAATCTGTGCAATTCTCATGGTAGACACCCTATCATTATCGTCCAGTTTTAAGTGGTTCAGTCTCCAAGGAAATATTTCTTTATATATCTCTTACATATTCCCACATACTAATCTTGTAACAGAACCAGGATCTCTTTGCAGCTGGCCTCTCTCTGCCATTGTAACTACTTCACACGGTTTCTTAGGTTTTAAGAACCTGCTTTTTGTCGTTCTCTTGGCACCTGACTGAAGTCGTTATTACTTTGCTTTAACATTTAATAGCCATAAGTTATGTAAAAAAGACTTGCGAGTCAGTAGCAGGATAGGTTGTAAGAAGGAGAAAGGAATCCCTGGGGATGTCTGTTCCAGCATCCCTTCCCTCTTGGCAAATCCTCCTCTCCTCATCCCTGCTGCTTTTGCCAGCAGCCCAATCTGAACCCACTTCTGCGAACTGGAGAAGTTGTGAGTTAGATAATGACTTTCAACGATGTAAAAGACATGCGGGCTGTCACGTCACATCAGGCCTCCTGCAGGAATTATTCCTGTATGAGTTTGAATATCCCCTCAAAGAAACGTTCTGATAGTATGACTGATGAAATGGTGTATTTCTGAAAAGATAATGGAAATGTGGTAGTACAAAGACACGTAATGTACTGTCCGCAAATTTAGGGAGGATTTCACAGTGCTGGGAAATTTACCCAACAATTGCTCAATTCAGAATTAATTGTAGCATTTTGTTAATTCCAATCCACTTTGATTTCCAGATCCCCTATTGAAAGGTTTGCTGCTGAAACATTTCTTTCTGCAGTATTCCTTTCCTCTGAATAGTGAAAAGTAGAGTTTTCATTTTTTTGGAATGATCTCCAAAAATCTGCCGTTGTCGATAAAACATGTCTTGTTTTTTTGGTTTGTTTTCTTTCATTCTCTAAAGGCTTATTTAATTACTTTTCGGATTCAGATTTTGTGCGTCGTTCTATGATCTAACTAAAATCCCTTTTTTGAAGAATACAATGTAGCCCAATTACTTGTGGCTGTGTATTGTCATCAAATACTGTATCACAGAATCTGCTAAGTCACAGATATTGATGGAAAGACATAACTGACAAATAATTAGATCTAAGTATAATAACGCTTGCTAATTGCCCACCAGTTACCATTTTTGTATATAGAAGGCAGTTAAAAATAGAAAAATGTGAAAGCGAACTCTCTGTGAAGGGCAACTCTTGTATTTGTCCTTTCGTTTAGCTCCAAATAGGAGAGCAGCACATTCAGGAGCAACACACATGGAGGACCACAGGGTCTTGTCTACAGGAAGCAATCTGGGTCTCTTGTGGGATCTTGCTTTTCCAAACAGTGAAATAATTTGCCAAATACCAAATATTATTCCTGTTTCATATCACTTTTCCTCAATTCCTCTTCTATGCACTACTACCTTTTTGACTGCTCTGAAGGAGCAGATTTTCAGCATATATTGTAGTAATTACATTTAAACAACACATACCTTTGAAACCTAGTAGACCACTTAGGTTTTCTATCTTTAGGATAGCTAATTGCTGCATTTTCAAAATGCTACAGTTCATTGAAATGCTGGTGTAAAATACTGCAGCAGTTATTGAAGGCAAGTATTTCCCATTGCCTACCAGGGAGAACAAATCATAATTCAAATTAACCTTACTGTGTAATGAAATTTTGTTACGTGTCATTATGCTATATTATATAATATCTATAAATCAATCCTAGCAAGTCATTTGCTTAAATGACGGGGTTTTTTTGTGTGACAGAGTGAAGCTAGAATCTTCCCTATGATTAATTTTTCAAATAACAGTGAAGTACAAAGTGGAAAACATGTAATTTTGTAAAATGACAGCATTTTGGGCCCTCAAAACAATTCATTATGTTTAAGAACCAATAGAGATGACTCTTCAACAATATATATCATGTAATTTAATTATAACAAGGAAGTTGGTTTTGCCTGACAGCCTTCTGGAGGGAAATGTGCTCAAGTGCCCACAAAGCCAGCTGTCATACTTTTTCCCCTTCTCCTGGACCAGATCGAGTAATATGCAAACCTTTCTACAACGAGCACCATTCTGTATTTCCAGAATCTCAAAGTAATTTTTTTACTGTTTACCAAGAACATTTCCAGGTTTTCCAGTTCAAAAATATATCCACATACTATTTTGATGTTGCAAAGTGCTGTGTTTCATCAGAAGGTGTTACTTTAAAGGATTTTCAATTGATTGCTGTAAATGCTTCAAAATTAATCAGGCATATTGCTTCTCTGTCATTTTGCTTTTCCAGCAATTGTGTTATACTTATATTTTATTGTCAAGTAAAGCTTTCAATAAGATTGTTTTTATGTTTCCAAGCCAATCCTTTTCAAGATGTTGTGGAGGGGAAAAAAAAAATAAACCCACAACACAACAAAAGAAGAGAAAATGTAATCTTTTAGGGGAATTTTTTGCAATTGTTTGATTCTTTCATACTCAGATACTTCCCACCTTTTTAAAGAGTACAATTACAGAAAAGTGAATTGGGCCTGATTCACCATTACCTTTCTCTTGTTTTATGTTGAGTAAGTGTTGCTTTTAATGTCATTACAAAGGCATAAAACTAAAATAAGGCAGTAGTAATTCAATTCCAACACACATACCAGGTAGTATGGGAAAGAGCTTTAAATATATTTAGATAAATAGATGCTTCAACCAACCAACACACACAGGTTTATGACTACCCCTGATCCATGGCAGACTTCTCATCACTGTCACTGGGAGTTGTGAACGTGTGAACTGAGGGTAGGCTATGCCTCGCAGAGATCATAACATCTTTAGCATTTTGTTTTTGCTTCTTTATCTTTCTTGACATTGCTGGAGAAATCAGATTTGCAAAACAAGAATGCATAAATTGTTTAGTCCTCAGGTTGCTCAGTAATTCCTAGCAGCCAAATTCATTATTGGTGCAGCTCCATCTGTTCCCAAAGAAATTACGTGCGGTGAATTTTGTCCAAAGAGTTTAAAAGCTTGAGGAGCCATTAATTTTTGTAAATTTTGGAGGTGCTACCAAGAAGAGAAAGAGAGGGGTTAGTGATGTGATTTGGGAGGCAATGGATAAGAAAAGGATTTAATTAAGGGTAATGGGAAAGCATTAATGCAAAGGAAATTTGAAAGTAGGTTGATTTAAAAACATATACATATTCTCAGTGCTCTGATCAATTTAACAGTTCAGTAGTCATCAGAATAATGGTGGAGTCCCACTGTTCGAAGCAATTAAATGCATGTATTTCAAATAGCACAAACATATAAACCAGAAATAGAAAATGACACAGGTCTGTTTCATCACCAAGTACCTGTAGTCTGAAATTTTTCCCAACGTGATGGCAATGCATGGTAAAACACGGTAATGTTACCAGTTAGTTAGATTATTAATTCGCCATCTCTGATGCTCTTTTCATTGTTTAAAGTTTGGTTACTGACAAAATGCAGTTAAGTGCAGAATGTAATTTCACGTTCCTTAAATATAAATCCTTTTTTCCATTCAGTTGCTGGCTTTTCTTCTTCTCTTCAAGCAAACTATAATTAAATATATTACTGAATTAGTGAAGAAAGTAATAAAATTTTCAAAAGAGATACATAAACTGGAAGAATAATCATCAATATAAAAAAATGCATGCCCTTATACTGTATCATTGGATCAAAAATACTTCAAAAACTATGTACGTAAATTTATAGCTGCTTATTTACATCCCATTCCACAAGTATTTAGTACCATTGATTCCCCCGTTTGAAAAGACCGTTAAAGGACAAGCCAGACATACACGCTCTTGAGAGAAATTATTGAGTGGGGTGTTAAAAAGTGAGCAGATTAAAAAGGCTACTTGCAAGAGACAGGCATACAGAGTTAACGAAGTGTGTTCCCTACAATCCATCAGTTGTCACATTGCAGCTATCTGGTGATAAAATCAATATAAATGCCGTCAGATACACAACATTGCTTCACTGGGAACTCTAACCTCAATATGTCATCATACAGGTACTTAAGCATTGGGCCAAATTGTATACAAAGCTTAATGTGTCTCTGAGCTTGTAAACTCTGACAAAGGATTTATTTATTTTGCAATTTTGTTTGCTTTTAGCACACCTCTGCTGAATGCATTCATCTTAGCAGTTATCTTCCTGAAGTGGATCAAGGTGCTTTTGTAACCAAGACTTTCCCAACACACTTCAGTGAAGAGAAATCAGATTTTTAATTAGTTTAATCAATTTTAATACTGATAGAAAAACATTTAAAACTTAGGTGTTTAAAAGATGTTTTTCCCTGATTTTTTTTTCACTGCAAAAAGTGATTTTGGAGATGTACACTGAGCCTGTTTTTCCATCCTCTTCTTTTTAAAAGCGTGATTTTGTGCAGGCTGGTGATTCTGGCACTATTCATGTAAAATGTAAAAAAACAAATCCAAAAAAGTATACATAGGCTGAACATGAATTTAAACTGAAATCAAATTAAACTGTAACACAGTATCTTTAGACACAAAAAACCAATTCTCATTTGAATACGCACTCTGTGCTGATTTGAGAAAGGTGTTGCTTGAAATTGTTGATCATTATAAATGTCAGCAGGACAAAAAGAAGAGGAACCCAAAAGAACAGTTTAAGTCTTCTTGCAAAGACTAGGATCCATGTTGTGACCTTTTAAGCACGACTCTGAGATGAGAAAAGACAGATATGGGCAAAAAGACCTCCTTATATCAGGTCTCATTACCTTTAAGGCTTCTAGTCGTGAGTCAAATCAAGAAAAAGCAGCATAAGGAATTACACTGTGTATGATGGTTCTTAATGTTAACATCGAACATAGCACAGGACCTGTACAGAATGCATAAAATTTCTGTGTTGCTCTGTTTCCAGGAGAAATGTTAGGCATTTCGTACTTCTCTGCTCTTATCCTTTTCCTCACAAAACCACTGAAACCACTTGATCTAGTCCCTCTCAGCAGTTCCTCAGCTGCCTTCAGTCATTTCCTGCTAGCACAGACTTTGTACATAGACTCTTTTACACCAGCAGTTTACATTTCACAGCATGTTCAATAATGTAACTTTATCATATACGTCAAGGGACCTTTTAAACAAAATCAAATACAAATTTAAAGCAAAATATTTCAGCCCCAAATAAAATAAATAATAATTTTTAAAAATCCTTTGAATTTGCAAATCCTGTTATTGCATAAAAAATGTTTGTTCACATGTTCCCACTCGTGCACAAGTTTCTCTTTTTCCTGAATCTTCATTGCCTGATACCATCTCACCTCTCTTTGTCAAGGGCTGTCCTTACAATTTCTGTTATATGGAAGAATTTGTATCTCTTCATCTAAAGATAGTTTTTGACAATCCAGATCTGAAGTGCTTGATACACATCCACCATTATCCTATTTCCTAAAGCAAGACATTTTGGTTTTTAGGGAGATGATAGGGTAATGTATAAAGAACCATTATATTCTCTTCTAGGCTGAACACATTTCAAGACTTGCCAAACTGTGATAACAGCTCTGATGGTTTGCCAGTGCCGTAATACCATCCCCCCTGCGTGCATTGCCAATATACTTTCCACTGTTTTTTCTCAGTGTTTTTCAACGTGAGCAGGTTTGAAATCTAGAGGTAATAACTAAACATGTAGAGCCATGGACAACAGTTTTGAACAAAAAGAGAGTAGATTTAGACTAGATAGAAGGAAGAAATTTTTGACAATGAGGGTGGTGAAGCCCTGGCCCAGGTTGCCCAGAGGTGGTAGATGCCCCATCCCTGGAAACATCCCAGGTCAGGTTGGACGGGGCTCTGAGCAACCTGATCGAGTTGAACCCTGCTCAGTGCAGGGGGTTGGACTAGACGGCCTTGAAAGGTTCCTTCCAACCCAAACTATTCTACGATTCTATGATTCTATTCCATTATTTTAATGATGATAAATGGTGTTCATGTTCATTAGTGCCAAGAATAACTAAAATCTGTGTACCATGCAGACATTCATTTACTTCCCCACCATGGTGCCCAAAAGAAATGGAAAATATGAAGACTGGTATTTCACCCTAGGAAGCAATACTGAGGAGTTTGAACTCATTTTCGTCCCCTGATATTCTACTGCAAGTCAGCGGAAATTTCCTATCCTCTAAGCTCATGTTGGAGTTGCTGTTATCTGATGTGGTATGGTCAGCTGTGGAAATCAAAGCTGCCTCCCAACTGATTTCTACAGTTCTATTCCACTGTATTCTGCTCTCAGCTACTACTGTGCCCACTGCCTGCAGGCATCCTGTGCCGTGCCCAGTTCCCCACCACTTCTCCTCTCTCTGCCACACTTGTGATGGCTCTCCAGTTCCTCTTCCCTCCTCTCTACCCCATCGTCTCCACACAGGAACTTCAATCCATGTCCTTCCAGGTTGTCTTGGCCTAAATCAAGCAGTACTGAAAAACTTGCTACAATATCCAATAAAGCTCAAAAATAACATCATTCCACATGGACATTTCAGAGTATCTGTTCTGCCCTGGCAGGTCAACTCATTTTATGAGTCACCTGCCACAATTTTATTTTATCTCAGTGAAGGCAGAAACAACAGAAATGGCAGTAACCTGCTTCAAATGTCAACCTCATTAGGCTTTTGAACAAATTACCTTAAATCAAAGTTACATATTTTTAGCAGAAAGCATATAAATTTGATACTTGTTGCAAGTCACGCACTAGTATCCACTCACAACACTGAATTAAAGATGAGTAGGTAAATGAGGATTATTTTTATCTCCTATTATGTTAGCACTTGCATTTGAATTGTGTGGTTCTCTATTCTCTGCTATGGCTAGTTTAGGTATGATCTTAGAGGAAAAAGAAAGAAAAAAAGTAACACAGTCAACTTCCTGTACTTTTTATCCTGTATTTGAACTACAGTGCCATTACCATGGCACAGGATTTTACCTTCATGAAGGCAACAATGACATAATTTTTCATTCCGCTGTGTGTTCTATCTTCTGATTTTCTCATTGCAGTATTGTAATATTGATAGGACAATTTCTCATCTATTTTGTAATATTCTATTTCACAAAAAGTAACCTACTGTTATTGCCTAATCCTTCCGGTAGCATTGTGCTATACCACCCTGACCTGTCTCACCAGCTGAGCTAGCTAGACCATGCCCAAAGGAACAGCCCCCAAAAGGTTTATATTCCTCATCTATCCAGGTAATGAAACGCACGCAACGTAATGTCAACTAAAACAAAGATGCAAACATTGGCTCCAGGTTGACTCTCAGGAATTCTTGAATCTGTAAGTAAAAGAAGGAGCAAATCAATATAAATACCAACAAGACTGTGAAAAGCAGCTAGAAAAGCATGCTTTTGTGAGTGGAAATTGAAGTTCCTGAAGCTCAGTCGTGCTGTCAGATGTTTAACTTCCTAGTGTGAGAGGAAGTCATTTAGCCGGGAGGGAATTAACAAAGAAATGCTTTCATAATTGAAGTTTTAAATTGTTTTTCTTATCGTCAAATTATAATCATGCATGGAACCGACAGAGGGAAATAAGTTCAGAATATAAGGAAGCATAAGCAGGATGATTAGCATGTTTTCCCTAAGGTAGAGATCCAGCAAGAGAACTACAGTGGGTTTTAAAGATCAGAGATAGAATTGTTGGGCATGAAAAGAAAAAAGATTTGAAATATGAAACTTGTTTAGGTCAAATCCGTTAGACATCTTTATACTTACATGAATAGTTTCACTTTTTCTAAATGTACTTTTCTAAGTATTGTTTGTTTCTCATAAAAGACCCAAATTGAAGTACATTGCCCACAGATGCTTCCTAATTTAGTTAGTTTATAACTTTAGGCTGCTGCTAGATGAAAATTCGTCATCCTTTGGTTTTTTTGGGGGTGGTGGGAAGGCAAAGGAAACATTGCAACGAAGAATTGAAGAATGAAAATCAGCAGAGGTATGTCTGTGCACACTTCTGATCACCTGATGCATCAGTGTCACTTTGTGCCCCCTGCTAGTGCACTTTCAAGCACCGAAAACATTCTTATTAGGTGAAAGAATAAAGTAGCACTTTCCGTTCAACTTCCACACATTCCAGAAAAAGCTGAATACTCTGCCAAGAGTAGTGTCTCTTGTGTCTCTTGTATAATATGTCTCTCGTCCAAGGCTGGACGAGCTGGCCTTGTGGGAGCAATGATACAAAGATTAGACCAAATCATCACTGCAAAATCTTCTCTTACCGAGACGAAAGCTTCCCTTATAAACTTTCTGGAATGCTGCTGAAGAGCAGTTAGTTGACATTTCTGCACGTAGGATATGCATCAAGCCTGGGATGGATATCCATTGACAACAGCCTTTGTATTTATTCTTCTTTTTGAGATATGGGTATCAGCTGAAGCACCTCTTGTGGCTTTCCCATCAGTAACTGCTGTGAAAATAAATACCACCACAGGCCTGCCCTGCTATATGGCGCATGTCAGTCACAGCTCTGGCAGTGCTCCCGTTAGCGGTTTATAAGAAACCTTTATCGAGGACTGTTACAGCAACTTAACATTAGGATAATGTTTTGAACAGCTGTGCATTTTCAAACGTTAAAAGCATTTAGAATTACTACCTACTTCTTCCAATGATTAGCTTAAACAGCAGTTTGTTTGGTTTTTTTATTAAACAAAATAAAATTTGTTTTGATGACATAATGTTTTTGGTCTGTTCAGTTCTTCCATCTTTTTTTTCCTCCAAAGGGGAAAAATGAAGGACAAAGGAGAAAGAGAACAAGAGAGTCAAGCACTTTTTTTCCCCACAACTTACCATTAAATGCATTATTTTTTTTTTAATTTCAAGACATATCTCAACAAGACATTTCTTCAATAAAATAAGCATCAAAACAGTAATCTCATTTATGTTTTAAATTATTTGCAGTAAAGGAAAAATTCTCTGAACCGTGTACTTTACAGAAAGATGGCCAACTCCAGGCAGCAAGACAGAAGGGATCACTGGTCAGATTAATAGACTAAGCAAAGTTGTTTCTGTAGGTGTTGTAGCAAATGTACCTCTCAAATACTCCAAAACTATCACTCTGAAGAAGGCTGTCGTTCTCCTCAAAAATGAAGAATTAATGTTTGAATAAAGTCTTCTGAGTCTTTTTAGTGAGGGGCCTCAGCTTGGGACACCCGCGAGTGTGCGTGTGCCTGTGAACCCCAAGAGTGTGGTGCGTGTGCCTGCGCTACCTCTTGTCTGTGCCAGCCCCAGAGGAGGCGAGGATGCGACTGTCGGTGCTGGTGTGTGATCTGGGTCCTCTGTGTGGCCTATATGAGCTGCTACTGGTCTATACTGGGCTCCAGTGTGGCTGTAGGTGGCTGATCTTAACACCTCTTAATAATGTACGTATAGAGAAAAGTGTCAAGAAAAAAAATGCCATTTTGTGTATCCATGTCAACATGCCAAGCCCAAATTAGATGTACATGGGGAAGAATGTGTGGCCTTCACGTAGCTTGCTGACGCAGTCCCCGAGTGCTCCACTCCTGCTCTAGGGCCGTGGGTTTGAGGTGCTCCCCCGGTGCAGGCTGAAGGCTTCTCCCAGCCAATACAGGCTGACGGCTGCATAAACCTTGTGTGTCACCCGATGACCATTTCATATATATAGCGCTAAGAAGTTTAACTACAGGATAACCACATTAGCCTAAACTTAGTGGTTGTACTTTTTCCCCCAGTGAAGAACTTTTTCTTGAGAATTTTAAATGTCATGAGCTGTGTGGTTTCTGAACATTTTGTGTGCGACATTCAAAGTAAAAATGCTCCCTTCTTTTTCCTTTTGATGCCATGCTAATGAATTAGTTTTTCACCCTTTGTGTTTATAGATGCCAAAACTTGTATCTGTTGTCCCGAATCCCATCAGGTTTTGGTTTAAATTATCATTTTAAATGAGTCAGAACAGACCTTTGTGTTATGTGTTTGAGCAACACTGGGTTGCACACTTTTTTCATGCCACCAACACGGGCATGCATGGAAACCATAGCTGCCGCTCTGTTATCACACGGCACTTCAACTTTGACCTGTAGTGGCCACATCTACTTATAGAAACCTTACAGAAACTTTCACTTCTTTGCACTAAATTCCAAAAAGAAGCCCTGTTTTTGCTGAAAAAATATATATTTCTTACCTCACACACGGCTTCCCAATTTCTCTTCTCCTCTGGGTCTGCTACTGAAAAGGAACATCATGCCTATGGCCGCTTGTCCATCTGACTACAGGGGAGGGTTATGGATGCATGCTATAAGTTCCAGTTGAATTTAGCTAAATGGGGGATTTTTGTCATTTTACACTAGAAAAGGACTTTAGAAATGCACAGGCAGATAAAAAATAAGACTGTTCAAATCTGTTTACAAAATCTCAACCACTGTCACTGTAATGTAAGAGGTTTATGGTTTTTATGTACTTTAGTCTGAAACATTCACTGTCACTATTGCAGTTTGCAATTACAGTGAAGTGAGGCAGAAAATAGAAGTTCAGGAATGTATTAGAGTAATGAAGTTTGAACTATTATTTGAAAGGTTGTTGTTATTTTAATAAATATTTAATCTTCCTAACTGCATGGATTCCTAATTGATCTTTAACTATTATCGTTCCTGGACATTTCTCATCAACTTCTAATTACTGTTTTAAGGCAAGGGGGGATAGAGAGGATAATGTGCAGTGGTTGTGGGAGATTGTCACACTACGCCATTCAAACACACTTAATAAAGTATTTTTAACAACATTTTGCCAGAAAGGAAAAGCTGAAGTTCATATCAGCTACCGTAACCTCTTTCTCAGAGCTCCGTCATCATATGCCAATAAACCATCACTAATGATTTAGAGTTTATACTCAGGTTAGATGAATGTAGATCATTAAAAGCTTTTCATGTTAGTTGAGTGAAAACACTTCATATTACTGAGCTAAAGCTTTCTGGTTGTTTTTTGAGAAATCTCTTCCAGGATTCATGGAAACTCATGGGATGTTTAGGACAAAAATCCTTTATAATCCATCTATATTATGTGAACAAATATTTTGTTTATGTCCTGAGTCTGGCTGGGATGGAGTTAATTTTCTTTGCAGCAACCCCTACAGTGCTGTAGTTTTCATCTCTAACCAAAATAGTGTTGATGACACACCAGTGTTCTGCTGATTGCACCATATCAACTTTTTTTGGTTTTCTTCCTCCCACTCTGCTGCTGCAATAAGTAGTCTGGGGATGGGCAAGAGGCTGGGAGGGGACACAGACAGAACAGTGGATCCCAACTGACCAAAGGGGTATTCCCCACCACAGTAAAAGCTCAGGGAAGGGGGAAGGAAGCAGGGGACACATTCGTGGTTACGGCATTTGTCTTCCCAAGTAACTGTTATACATCATAGAATCATAGAATAGTTTGGATGGGAAGGGACTTTTCAAGGCCATCTAATCCAACCCCCCTTGCAGTGAGCAGGGACATCTTCAACCTGACCAGGTTGCTCAGAGCCCCGTCCAGCCTGACCTGGAATGTTCCCAGGGATGGGGCATCTACCACCTCCCTGGGCAACCTGGGCCAGGGTTTCGCCACCCTCATTGCCAAAATTTTTTTCCTTACATCTAGTCAAAATCTGCCCTCTTTTAGTTTAAAATCATCACCCCTTGTCCTATCACTACAGGCCCTGCTAAAATCGGTCCCCACCTTTCTTACAGGTCCCCTTTAAGTACTGAAAAGGCTGCTGAAGTCCTGCTTTCCTGGAAATGGCTTAACATCTGCCTGCCAGTGGGAAGGGGTGAGTGAATTCCTCCTTTAGCTTTTCTTGAGCGTTTGGCTTTGCTTCACCCATTAAACTGTCTTTTTCTCAACCCACAGGTTTTCTCACTCTTGCCATTCCGACATGGTTTACGCATGAGATGATTTATATCATTAATTTTAGTAGTTCTCCTTAAGAAATAATAGAATAGTCATCACGTTTATGCCTCAAACATTGCTAAACAATGACTTCTGCTAGAGTATGACACATTACCACTTTGGTAACAGCTAGGTATTGAAATATGTTTGAGGTTTTCAATCATAATTAATATTTTGCTAATATTTTCTAGGCTTCATGCTTTGATAGACAGAGATGTTAGCCTAGGAAATAAGAACTGATTGCAGTGTTGGAGAAACATATGTTCATTCTGATTTTTATACTGATGCAACAGAAATTTCAAATGCTTTCCTTGTGAGGAGCTTATAAAATTACGTATTGTTTTCTGAATACAAGTTAGGCAATCGGCCATCATGTTCCTAGGTCAGGAGCAAACAATTTGCATCAGTTTGCATTTTCATATCTACTGAAAGATGAGATCTGCTATTTAATTTCTTTTTAAATGCTTATCAGTGTCTGAGAGGAAATGTGCATTTGCATGTGATCCTTTGTGACTTGGTTCAATATTTGTCAGTATTGCAATTGCATGTATATTACTACTGGCTGATTAGGACAGCTCAGTGTCGGCTGTAGGAATTGCCGATATGAACATGAATGTATGTGGGTTTTGATACAAGATTCCTATTCAAAATTAATGAAGGTCATCTGAAATGAGAGGAGTACAACTTTGCAATAGAAAAATTTCTTTATAACAACATGGTCAAAGGTGTAGGATCTTCAAGATTCCATATACATTCACCTGCTAATAATAAACCATTATTTGTACTGTGAATAGTACATTGCCGCTTTTAAAAAACAAAGCAATAGGTAACTTTGAATGGCAAATTCTAAGTGGGAACACCGGAGTCCTTTCCAGCAATGCTTTTTGTGTCTAAATTTGGCCTGGAGTTAACTAGAGTGAAATATATTGTAAACAGAGAATCCTTTTTTTTTTTTCTTTTGTTTTGTGTTTGAATAAAAATGTAAAGCACTTTAATAACTCCATACTTATTTTACAAGGCGAGCCTACAGTTTTACACTTTTGTTTTAAAAAAAATTCTTTGCTATGGAAAATAGAATTGATTTTATATGCAACTTACTGACTTCACTGTAATTACTGATGTAACCAAAGCTTGACTTTGACCTAATAAATACTCATCTTGAATCATTATTTTACATTATTGCAACCCCTTGAATAGGTTACTTTTTATTATTTGTATGTCTGAGCATGAGAAACACACATTTAGGTGTCAGATTGTAGTTTTGACATGCAAGCATATTTATGCCAAAAGTAATGAAAAAAAATGAAGTAGATTGGGGGCAGGTAGATGTCACCCTAGTAAAATGTGTGGGAAAAGTACAAGAACATCATCTGGACCATGATGCCTCTCTAGCATCACTCCCTGTATCAACATGTCAGTGGGACTGCTACGTGTCTACATATTACTGTGACTTTCCTCTGGAAAATGTAATACATAAAACCTAGGTCTGTAGCATCTCTAGTCTCATGGAGGGGTGGAAATTCCGCTTTGTAAAATTGTATTTTGTTTTCTTTGTTTACATGCCTACTGTCTGCTGACCAGCTCTACCAGTGAAACCATGTTCTAAAGTTACCTGGGGAAGACAAATGCCATCACTCTGTCCCCCCCTTTTTGTCATCTTCCCCCAGCTTTATACGCTGAGCATAATGTCATATGCTATGGAATATCCCTTTGGTCAGTTGGGATCAACTGTCCCAGCTGTGTCCTCTCCCAACTTCTTGTGCACCCCCAGCCTAATCGCTGGTGGGGTGGGGTGAGAAGCAGAAAAGGTTTTGACTCTGTGTAAGCACTGCTCAGCAGTTACTTAAAAATCCCTGTATTATCAACATTTTTTCCAGCACAAATCAAAACCATCGCCCCATACAAACTAGTATGAAGGGAATTAACTCTATCCCATTCAAAACTAACACAAACTGGCACTTCTCTTTGTCTTAAAGGACTCAGGATAAAAGCTCCTATTAAAGTCAGTAGCAGTAGTTATGATGTCTCAGCACTGACTTCCGACTTCACTGGCATTACACAGGATTTGGTAAGATTCATCTATATATCTAATATATCTCCTAAAATTCCCAAATGTTAATACTCCTTAGCATGAAGCTGGCACAAGAGAAGTGGTCAGTCATGAGCCTCATGAGCTGGATGTGAACATCTTTGCATGGCCAAGGGTGACTGAACTCATCCATCATGCCTTAGAGCACTGCAACGAAGCATGCCTGCTTGGCAGGAGACAACAGTCGATCACCAGGGTCTTACACCCCACTGGAAACTGGAACTGGGAGAGGCTGTCTCTGCTTTATGTGTGGGAGTTCAAATAACCATCTTCCAGCCTGATAGTATTAGTCTTGGCACAAAAGTTAAGTTAGTTCTGAAATGAGTTTATTATACTTATTCACGTCTGTGAATACATACAGTACACATTCACAGTATGGACATACGTTAAAATGCCAGCCTAGGACTTTAAAGAAATATGTCAGTCCTTGGCTCTGTTTTTGTGACTCTCATCAAGTCACATCCATTTTCTATAAATTTAAGATACAAGTGTAAAAGCTTTTGTGATGTACAGAGATTACAACAACAGAGGTCATAAGGGTACCTTGAACGGATGAATATGGACTCTGTCACTTAAATGTAAGTCACAGAGAAGAAAAGAAAAAAATCAAACCAAAATCCCTCAAAAAAGTGTAAGGCTTTTGATACTCTGGTAGTTCTAGGATTTTTTTCCTAAAACCTCATCAACACTCCTCAGAGACATTCCATTTCTTCCTTCTCTGATAATGTTCATTAATCAATGATATTGCTTTAATATTAGACAAAACAGATATCAACAAATAAAATAATCTACTCTTTAATGCACATAGAAGTCGTATACTTCTTTCCATAAAGGAAACTCTTTTCATCTTGCATTTCTACATTTAGTAACAGGATTCCTTAAATCAATCTGGATTTGTATACCATCTCCCTGAGGGTTCATTGTAGTGTCTAATTCACAAAGGCTGTTTCAAATTCATAGCTATGGTTTCAAAGGGAGCTCAGACTGCTCAGTAAGTAAGAGCAGTATAGTCAGTAAGACTACAGTGATCTGCAGTCACACCCATTGACCCATTAGATTCCGGTTAAATCCAGTTTCCTTTGGAATTGCTTATTACACACAGTCAGTACCTATAGCTTAATTTACTCCATCATTATCGTTGTGATGAGGGGGTGGTTACAGAGCAGGCTAATGATAAAAACATGCTGAATAACGGGCTAATTAAAGTCACTACACTTTTTGATGTTTTTCTTAATTGGTCCTGGGGGAGAGGGGGAGGATGTTGAATTAGCATGCTTATTAGAAATACAGTAGCTGCTGCCGTTCGGGTTTTATTTTAGAGAAAAAGATAGTGGCAATTGGAGAGTCGTCACAGGGTAGGAGCAATGATCCTGTCGTACGACCACTTTTAATAAGAAATTTGTCAAGACACATTCATTTTTTTCCCCCCATTCAGCAAGCTTATAATGGACTGCCTCCTAAAAAGTCATAATTTTACACCTCTCTTGAGTTATTTGGGTGTGCCGTGTAAGAGATACCTGGAAGGAGCTAGACTGAGATGTGCATTAAAGCAGCAGGAAGTAGAAAAGGACATCTGCAGCTGATAATTTTAAATATTTTCCCAATAAAAAGCAAAAACAAACCCTAGGTATTGAGGGAGCATAATTCTATATAGTTTTCCATTTACTGTAACATTATCATGCACCGAAAGGCACCCTAAGCTGCAAAGAGACCTTGTCATTTCAGTAAAAATTGTCGTGTTGGAATCGATGCAGTTTTTGTCAGAAAAAGAGAATATCCCTCTATTTTGCATTGAATGCTGTTATTCTGTGAGTCACAAGAATATGGAAACGGCGCTTCATTTTGTAGCAGTATGCAAAGCAAAGCTGTGTGGAACAGTAATGGGTATTTGCAGGAGGAAGAAAGGAATGAGTTTGATTTTCCTGGTCAGATCAACGCTGGAGTTGTGTGTGTGTGTGCATGTAATGAGAAGGCGTCGAGGAGAGTGATTTAAAGTGCCAATTGAGAGTGGTAAAGTGCTATATGCATTATAGTAAGTGGAAGAGGAATCATGAGATGCATCTGGTTTGGAACATTTAGAAAGCAGTAACCTAAAGGAAAATGAACTCAACACTGAAATCAGTATACTAATTAGATCTGAGCTTTACTCTGGGAATATTCACCTATTCTTTATGACATGCAACTTAAAAAAAAAAATGGAAACAGGAGAGCTTAGCTCATTCTTGCAACTACGTAGAGGAATTATGATTCTCAGAATAAGCCTGTGTTGAAACTGGTGCAAATAAACTGGCAAGGAACTTAATTTAATCTGTCTACACATCTGTAGGTAGATATGTTAGCTTAATGAAGTTTTACTGAAGAAGTTAAAATATCCTGGGAAAAAAGCATATATTAAACTGTCAGTTTCTCCTTTTTAAAAGAAGTATATTTATTTTATTTGTTATTTGTTTAAATGAGTATCCGTACTGCTTTTACAAACCAAATAAAGCCAGTTTAGGCTGCTAAAGTAGCTACAGGATGTAATAGTTCATTCAAAATCTTGTGAAAGGATTTATTGCCACATATATGTCATCTAATTTTGTTGTTTCTGCAACTTAATATTTGACTGTATAACTTATCTGAGTTCAGCGTAATGCATTTTCATGGCTTTTGCTGTAGCTCAACTAGGGGACAGGGAAGCTGCTCACTGCCGGGAAGAGACATGCACACACTGTTGGCCCCCTCCGGCCCTGCGCTTTCACAGGAATGATCTTAGGTGCTTTAAAAAGAGTCCCCTGTGTGGACATGTCCCCACAATCTGGACATAACCATGCCTATTTAGACACCTGGAAAGACATCTTACTGCCCAGGAAAAAAAACAACTGTCATGTCTTGAGATTTCCCTTTGGCAGCTGGGATAGAGGGTGGGAGAGCACTACAGCAAGTATCGGGTCACGTACCATGCAGCGATAAAGAGTAGAGACACAATCCGCGTTTTGTGACTCCTTAACTGAGATCTTTGCAGTACAGGAAAGAGCTTTCTGAACACTTCCATTTTCCATGTGCATTTTAAATTTTTGTCAATAATTGTTTCTCCCATGAGCTCCTCTTGCCTTCAGATGAAGACTAACATTTCCACCATGGCTTAAGTGTATGCTGTGTAAAACACAATATCCTGTGGTCTCCTGGCTTCAACTGGTGCCCCAAAATTTTGCACTAAAAGAGAATAGCTGGTCTCTATTCACCCTTTTCCCACCACCTAGGATTTTACAGACCTCTGCCGTGTCTCAAAAATGGAATTTTCCAGAACAAATTTTCTCTCAAAGTCTTATCACTTATCACAGTGGCAGCTGCAGTCATGGCCAACACAGTGGAGAGTAAGCTGGAAAATTCAGGACCAAGCAAGTCAAATGTCTCCTCATTAAACCTACTTATCATTCTTATGCAGACCATGCAGAAAGAGGACTTAAAACATGTCTTCCTCATGTGAAAAATATATATTATGAAAAAAGGTATTTCTTGTGGAATTGCCCACAAAGTGTTAATTTAGCGTATGGTGAAAGCTATTCTGAATTTCCATCAGTTAAATTATAGCTTTAGGGATTGATGTTGAGAAGTCCTGGTGTTTCTGATCAGCTGCTAATGAAAAGATGGTGAACTTCATTTATTGGATCATCAGCTTTTTTTCCTTAGCAGGCGAACAATCTTCAATTTTCTGTGTACAGAAAATCCAGTATTAAAGAAAAGGCCTCTAGAGTGCATAGGACACTAATGATTTTTTTTTATTACTTTATTTCAGAAAAAGTGGATCGGAAGTGTTTTGATTTAATTTTGAACTAACCAAAAAATCTTATTTTCTTAAATTAAAAATTCCAACACATGGCCTTAACTTAGTGCACATTTTAAACTGTTAAAATCAAATCACAGTAGCTCCTACCTTTTATCCTGTGTACCTCACTCCAAACCACATACACTTTCTAACATGAGCAACTAAAATTAGAATTGAGACACAATGATGGTGGATTTGCAATTTAATAGAAGACCTTTAGGAATCCTGACAGCTTGCTCCAGGTTGCCACTTTAAGAGATAAAGTTTTCTACTATTATCATCACAACATTTATGCAGCTATGACTAAAAGTGACAGCATAACTCTTTACTGAAATAAATGGCATGGTCAACAACCTTCCACTAGCAGATAAAAGCTTCATGTCAAGCGATTTCAATGACCAAGCAGAAGGTAACCTGGCAACCTGCAATAAATAAAGGGTCCCCATGGAATAGGTCAGGCAAGCATCAATGAACTTTCTGCTCCTCCAAAAGTTCCTTCAGCATAATTTAATGAATAGAAAGATACTGCCTTCCAGATGTTCAACCAGCACAAAAATACTGCTGTAAATGCCTGATGCCTATTGATTATTGTATCCGGTATAAGCTTTTGTCTGATGGTGGTAATAATAGAGTTGTCTACAAAGCAATTTTCCATTACATCATCTTACATTACCATTCATTTTCAGACCTTATTGTTGTGATAATTGCCCTACAGTATTTTACAGTGAATGTACTATAAGGAAAACAACAACAGATGGAGAAAGGAGGAAAAGTGTACTGGAAAAATACAGCCTAGCCACATGAATAGCAATGCTAGGAGGTAGAAAGAAAACACATTTCTTTGAGGATCATAAGTGAAGTTGTAACACAGAAAGTGTAAATGAAGCTGCATCAGTCATTAATATCACTACTAATAAAAATAATCGTGAATTGACTTAAAATTGAGTAGATATTATGGCAAAAGCTGAATAAAATCATTAAACACTACTTGGCTCTGAGTGATGTGACCCTGCTTCTGTAGGACAACCATCATCCCACGATTCACTCTTTCAATGACAGCTAACATTTACAGGTGTAGGGGTGCAGAATCATTCACAAAACCCATAGTCACGGAGCATTTAAAACATACAAATACCATCAAGAGTGAGACAATTCCTCCTTAGGAATTAGGGACTTGAATGAATTTGTAATGTTGAATTATTTGAAAGCAGGTTTGTTAATGGATCCCAACTCCAGTTTTGTGATGACATATTCAAAGCAGTAAATTTCATTAACTTCAGCAACAAAAGCTTTGACTCAAGTTATAGAAGCAGTTGCAATAGCTGGTAGATGCTGCTTATGCCTGAGATACTAAAGGACATGGTCCAGTAAACTGAGAATAGAAAAGATGCATCCTAGAAGCACTATTTACATAGGCATCATGTCTCATTGGTTTAGTGAGCCTTTTTTTAAGAAAAACATAACTCTGAGCAGGACCCTCTGCATAAAGCAGCCTCACTTCTCCAGCAGTAAGACCAAACAGAAGAAAAAAAATTGTTATCTACCCTCCATCGCTTCAGGGTAAGGAAGACCCAAATGTCCTGTTTTCAGAAAGGATGTAGTAATGTCAACACCAAGGGTAAATTATTTCAAGATTAAGCCACAATTTTTCTTTTCAATGGCCTACAAAGAAGAGTTATTTTTCTCTTCTTCCTTGACAATTTCACATGCTTTATTAAATGTTGCAAATTGGAATTTGCCTTGTTGTTTTAAGATCATTTGCAAATGTATTCCTTCTCTCACTGACTCACTCACGTAGGGTTGATTTTCTGCCTATATTACAATTCCCACACTCCCATAGGGAACAAAAAGAGGTTTGTCAGAAGCCTGCAAAAGGAGACAAATGATCTGTGCTCTAGTCTAATAACCTTCCTGAAGAAGACAAATGTGTGAATTGCAAAAGTTTCACCTGCAAAATCCCTACTGATATACTAATTAAGAACTAGATCTCTTCAACCACTGTAAAAAAAAGAAGAAAAAAAAAGGTCCACTGAGAAAGACTGGGGAAAGAAGAAATCAATGGATGAGAAATGGCTCAATGTTGTCCTAGAATCCTTTTCTGAGGTAGGATTACATACAACCACAGTGCATTTTAAACCAGACTCTTAAGGATTAATTGATATTTGGAGGATCTGTAACCTGCATATAGTTTTCCATACGTAATCTTTCTGTCTCTGCCCTGTTTTCATGTCTTACAGCTCCTATTTGGCAAACAAGACTCTCCATGTGATTTATTTTTCTTCTTTTTTTGGCTGACCTCCTTACTGAAACCTGTCTTGAAGTGTGGATTTTTTTTTCCCTGGGTAGGAAGGATTGTGCACTGAAAGTTATTCATACCTACTACATTTTAAACTGTTAAAATCAAATCACAGTAGCTCCTACCTTTTATCCTGTGTACCTCACTCCAAACCACTGAAATAACAATAGTACCCTGTGATTTATATGTCTGAACATAAACAACCCAGTTCAAAATATGAGAAGTTAATGGATGAAACTGGTAAACCAATTTTTCTACTTTATCACATAGCTCACTCTACACTACACTTTTTTAAAAAAAATCTCACATTAACATCAATTTTGTTTAAAAAAAACCCACAAACCTGCCAGTAGTTTTCATGGTTTTTGACCAGCTGCTGAGTTTTGTTCTAACTCTGATAATTCCGAAATACCTCAAAGTAGCTCATTAATGTCCTTAATGCTTTTGAAAATGACTTATCAGCAGCAACTCTTCATGAAAATGCTAGATGTGACATGTGAATATCACAGTCTTGTTAAATGAGACTCATTAATCTTTATCTTGAGCAACACAGTTTTCTGATTTTCAAAGACTTAATGTTATTTTTTTTTTTTATTCTGAGTACTTCATCCTGCCTTTTCCTTATCTGTAAAATGTGCAGGATATCAATGCATTTCAAAGGTTTGTGGGGAGAATAAATAAGTTCAAGATTGTGAGATGTTCAAATCCTACAACAATGCAGACCTTACAATGACCTAACACAATAAGCAAAGATTTACCCAATTTCATATTTATTTTAATAACTAAGTTGTTGCTTGTGTCTTCTTATAGAGAGAAAAGAAATGGACACAAAAAATTTGTCCACAAGTGCAATCAATTTATCATTGTAAGGTAGCTTTATGGAAATATTGATATTGAGAGATTACCTGAGTGGAATAAATACCCAAAGAGCTTAACACAGTCTTGAACAAGACAACACGCACTCTGACTCCGAGCAGGCAAAATCCTATTCATAGCGAGAGTAGCAAATTCTTATAGTACATTAGCCTGCAGAAGGTTTTTGCAGTATTGAGACTTCTCCTTGTCGGTACAAAGACAAGATACCGTTCGCTCCAGATGGTTACGGTAACAGCTGAAAAACATCACCATTACACGAAGCGCTTTCCCCTCATGTAATACAACTATTCTTTTTTATTCCTATTATAAGCATGATAAAAGGCCTCAGTCAGGATGCATTAGTGTGCTAGGAAGGCATGATATTATGGCTCTTCTGCAGTCGCAGTTTTTCTCAGGCGAGCAAGCAAAATTATATTTTGTTGTAGCAGCACAGTTAGTTCTACGGCTGGGGGACAAAAAAAGGCGTGGGATCCTGTGAGCGAGTCGTTACCACGCCTTGCACACCACCTCTCTATTAGCAACAGCAGCACAAAAGAAAAAGCTGAGCAAGTGAGAAAAAAGAAACACATTGTTTGTGCTCGAAGAGTTAATTCCCTGTCTTACAGAAAAGAGGCAGTTTGCTCCTTCCCACCCCACCCACAGTCCGCTTAAGATGCAGGTGGTTATCTCATGCGCTCAAGTCTTCAGCTGGCATACCTGATCTCAGAGGGACTCTTAGCCTCAGCTAAGACAAGAAGTGCAAGAAGTGGTAGTAGAGAAGGGCGTCAAAGACGTCAGACCGGCATGTGCTGATAGCAATAAATGCCTGGCACCGGCGTGGCATGATGGCTGACTAAAACCTCCGGCAGAACAGCAACTCGTGAAGTGCTGAAAAGGGCGTGTTTCTGTAAGTGATAAAGTGCACATACACATAAACAAGCAGCAGAATGCTCCTTGAACCGTTAGGGTAACCAGTACTTCTGGACAGTTTCTGTCCAGACTTGTGGTATAAATAGATTTACTTTGGGGCTGTAGGAGTGTGAGTTTTTCTTTCTTTCTAATTAAAGTTGAGATGCTGTAGGACACAGCCGCAGGGTCACAGTGGAACGTGGACAGTACCTTGCTTCTTCTTGCTGTTTCAGATCCACTTGGCAACTTGAATGCGATTCAGAGGGAGCCTAAATGCAAGGAGCTCGAGCCTTACCATGCAAAGAGTCCAGTTTTAGACTAGAATGATTTGTCTGAACCAAATGTCTACCCTTGTGGAAACTAATATGTAGGAAAAATACCATTTTAAGGATATCGGGAAGAAAGAGTACTCAGTCATTATTAGTCTATTTAACTAAGTTTTCCATGTGATATCCCCACGTAACAATCACAAAAATGGATAAAATTCCTCATCTCTTCCCGTTTGCTCCTGGCTTCATTACTTCTTGAATGTACCTGAGGACATCAATAGGTACACGTGTAGGTTATATATTTGCACAGAGGATATATCTGGCTGGGCAGAGTAGTCACTTGACGCAGGAAGAAAGAGCCTGCATGACATATCTGCTTCAGGACGCACTCAGAGACTGCTGAAAGTTCATTGCTACCTGCTGTTGGTGTGACACGCCAGTCAGGATGCTTGCCCTTGGAGAAGCTGCGGAGCCCATGTGTGATTACTCCTGGGAGCTTGCTGGAAGCAACAGCCCATTTACTCACTGCACCAGTGCTTCCTATAAATATATTTATAACCCTGGCATGCCTGCCTTACCGTAATCTCAAGGGTTTGTCTGGTTCAGAGAAAGTCATAATGGGAACTGTAAACTTTTATGCTTGCCCTCTCTAGAAATTGTGTTGAAACTTTTATAACAGAGATTTTTCACCTTTTGCTTGCTGCTTCTGAAATCTTACTCACAAAGCAGTTCTATAAAGAATTTTAAGTAGTGTGAGGTGTACCAACCGGGTTTATTGTCTGCACCTGCTACGGCTTGTTGTCTAGACTCTTCACGACGAGAGCTCAGTTGTCACGGTCTGGGTGCTATGTTCACTGTAATAACATTGACGAATACTTTTTGTTCATATCCTAATTACATTTGTGTTGAAGACAGTAGAATATTACTTAAAAAAATCCTTTCTTTGTGCAAAGGTGTCACACTTTCTTTATAAATGTTCCAAAGAAAGGAGAAGAAAGGAGACAAAACAGAAATACTTTAGAAGTGTTGATATTATTAATATTTTCTCAGGCTTGCTCCTGGTTTAAGGAACTGGAGCAATTATAGTCATGCAAAACTTCTCTGGTTGAGTTCCCAAAACAACTGCTGAAAAGTTAAAATATTTCATGAACATCGAAAAAATTTACGTAAAATGTGCTTCACACTATGTAAGAAAAGCTGAGATGCACAGTTAATAGACAGCTTGCAAAACCTGCTGTGACCTTACCGAGGTAGATACCAATTACCATGAGAAATGTTCATAATTTTCCATTTGCCAAGAGTTATCAAGCGCTATCTAACTATAGTTTTCCGCATACACAGTAGATGCACTTGCGTATTCATTTTTGGTAAGGGACACTAAGAACACCACAAGGGTTATTTCACCTTTGCAGCACACACTATTGGACGGATGCAGTTCTCAAGGGAATGAATCATTAATGTTTATAACGTCTATGCAAATCCTCACTTGACAACCCAGGCCATTTACACAGACATAGTATGATGGTCCCTCAACAGAAAAAGAAACTATTTCCTACAGCACTAATTAAATTCTGGAAGCTTATTTCTCTTCTACTGCCTTTTGCTCCCTGAACACCCCCAAGCAAACCAAAGTTGCTGGGCATTTTTCAGGCACTCTTTGCATTTACAGAGGGTGTGTCGTCCAAACAGTGAGCCACATTACCACGTGACGCTAGTGACTATAACCAACTGTCATGCACAGTCCACAGGATGAATTTCTTCACACAAGCAGTTGATGAATACACCTGTCACTGTAAGAAATAATTGAGGCAAGACCTACTGGGACAGCCAAGACCTGAGGGCTGGCATGCCATCCAGAGAGACCTGGACAAGCTTGAGAAATGGGCCCATGTGAACCTCATGAGGTTCAACAAGACCAAATGCAGGGTCCTGCACCTGGGTCGGGTCAACCACCGATATCAGCACAGGCTGGAGGTGAAGGGATGGAGAGCAGCCCTGCCCAGTAGGACTTGCGGATACTGGGAGATGAGAAGCTGGACATGAGACGGCAATGTGCGCTCACAGCCCAGAAGGCCAACCGCATCCTGGGCTGCCCCCAAAGCTGCGTGGCCAGCGGGGCGAGGGAGGGGATTCTGCCCCTCTGCCCCGCTCTGGGGAGACCCCCCTGCAGGGCTGCGTCCAGCTCTGGAGCCCTCGGCACAGGAGAGACACGGACCTGCTGGAGCGGGGCCAGAGGAGGCCCCAGCAACGCTCCGAGGGCTGGAACAGCTCTGCTGGGAGGACAGGCTGGGAGAGCTGGGGGGGCTCAGCCTGGAGCAGAGAAGGCTCCGGGGAGACCTTCCTGCAGCTGCCGGGGCTGAGAGGGGTTGGGGAGTGAGATGGGGACAGACTTTTTAGCAGGGCCTGTAGTGACAGGACAAGGGGTGATGGATTTAAACTAAAAGAGGGCAGATTTAGACCAGGTATAAAGAAGAAATTTTTGACAATGATTGTGGTGAAATCCTGGCCCCGGTTGCCCAGGGAGGTGGTAGATGCCCCATCCCTGGAGACATTCAAGGTCAAGTTGGATGAGGCTCTGAGCAACCTGATGTACTTGAAGATGTCCTTGCTCATTGCAGGGGTGTTGGACTAGGTGACCTTTAAAGGTCACCTCAACCTAAACTATTCTATGATTCTATGATTCTAAAAGACAAACTGTTCAAAGTCCCCAAAAACCCAAACAACATTGAATAATGAGAATGAAAATCACACAGTGGTCCTGAGGCCTGAGCATCGTCTTACTAGCCAAGTGCCTATGGTGAGTAGCAAATACATTTTCTCTCCCACAAATTTATTTTGATGTCTCATAAGTGTGGTTTAAGTTCCAGAAAAATTGTTTTCAAAACCTTTTGAAGAAAAATAAGTGTAAGAAACCCTAATTCCCAATGAATCATCTTTAGTTTAACAATTATGTCATCTAACTGGGATAGGTGAGGCTAGTTCAGACCAAAGATTTGAATTACAGGTCCTCATATATGTAACAAGTACAGACTCTCTTTCAGTGGCTCCCTTGGACTCAGGAAATATTTTACACTGCCAGATTTACCGAACTCCTTTAAAAAAAAAAATGTAAATGCATTTTTGAGGGCTCTTTGTTTAAAGTCTCAATCAGCTCTAATTTTGACCTGAAGCAACTCCATTATCTTCTGCAGCATGAGTGCATGAAAAGAATTAGTTTCTTTTTACCGTTCTTCAGGCTAAGCTTGTCTTCAAAGTGTCCTCATATCCAGGCAGAAGAAATGTTTCATCTAATAAGCTCTTCTTTGACACCCTTGATCCTTTTTCTTCCTTTCCCCAAATTAGGATTCCTCTGCCAACACAGGTTACTATGATTCTGGCTGGCCTTTTACATTACATGTACTCTGCCTGGCTGAGCAGAACAAAGAGCAAGTTGCTCTTGAACTTACTACATCATTCTGAAATACCAGTCTTATCAGCTTAATGCTGCAATAATTGTTCTTTTTTCCTGTTTGTACCATGCTGTTTCTCTGACTGCGGGACAATCCCTTTATTTCTCATTCCGTTTCGCTGAAAATGTTGCTGTTACAATATGAGTTATCTCTACTTTATAGCGCCTATCATTCAGAATGAAGTTCAGTATCTGAACTTTGCAGCCTCCAGCACGTTATCAGCTGCCATCCAGGTAGGTCAATCATTTATAACACGTTTAACTCCAATCCTTTATTTTCCTTCATAAGTTCCAAGGTCACCTTAAACGCTGGAAAAGGCCTAAAAACTGGTGGAAAGAAAGTGGTGCATTCATTGTTGCTATAGGCTGAATGCTATAGGTTGAACCCGAGCCGAATGCTGCCTAAACCACTAATGATGTATAATAGAAAGGCAAAGCAATTCAGCAAAGTCCTGCACTGGTTAGTCAGATCCTCCTCTGCTAGGAATTTCATCTCTGGTCCAAGAAAATGCCATCGCAGCTGAGTAGTATTTTACCCTGATCCTACCCGGACCCACAGTTCAGAAAGTAGCTCTCCACAGCTTTTCTGGCTCCTCCCTAAACACTCAGCATAAAGAAGACAGGTTATTATTTATAATCTAAAGACAAATGTTAACATGTTAGTACTGTACTGAGGAAGTCGTGAGAAGCACGCAGCTTTTTGCCTGGGTTTCAGGGACCTAGCATTAAGTAAAGCTGTATTGACCGGTGAGGTATGTATACTTGCGACACTTTCAGCTTCAGTGCTCCTTTCTTTACTGGAGATTGTGGGGGATTTTGGACATTTGTACCTGTTCTGGAAAGCTGAGAGTTGTGAACTGGCAAATTTTCCATGAGACTATTTTCTCAGAACTATTGAGAGTAGGTTAATCATCTACAAAGGACAGAAGATCTTAACAAAGCATGGTATCTCAGCAGCACAATAGGGGGTGAAATTCATTGTGACAGCCGCCAGGTAAGGCACACTGGAAGGAACAATTGATACATTGATGGGATCTAAATTAACTGTAAGTACTCAGGGAAAAACGTCCGGCTGTCATTGTGAACAGCTCCGTGAAAATCTCTGCCCAGCATTCAGTAATGATTAAAACCCAAACAAGATGTTACAATGTGCTAAGAAGAGAATAGAGAATACTTTTGAAAATGCTGTAAAGGCCATTCTGTAAATCAGTGTGTGAGCTCACCTTGAACCACACACTCAGTTTTATCGCCCCATCTTGAAAAGGATGTATCAGAAATAAAGAATAGGAGCTCTGAAAGTCTATCTTTTTGGGGAGATCTTTGGGTCAAATTCATTCTTTTGATTTATACCCTGCTCTGTCCCTTTGAAATCAAACGGTTCTGTAGGTTATAAATCACTACGCAATATGACCTATTTAATTTAGTGAAGGGATGTTTGAAAATGCTTATGATGAAGAGACACAAACTAGTGAATGGCATATTGCAGACAGAGGAGCTTTTATTTTCCTTGCTGAGCAACCTTCACTCTGAAATGATCAGCAATGTATAAAAGCAAATACAAGCATATCATCTTTACATAAAATTAGGCATCTGATACTTGCTCCATATGAAATGCATCACCTTTACCCAGTTTTTCGCACTTAAAAATAATTTGGGGGCACAGGAGTAGAGGAAAAAGGGGATTTAAACATCCTAAGCAGACGTAAGGATTGAGAAACAGTATGACAAATTGATTCTAGAAAAATATGCCTCAAAATGAAGGGCAACTCGGAACAAGGCACAGGGTACTTCAGGACAAGGATATCGACATCATTGGTACGGAGGGCAAAGGTAAGGTCAGGGAGCAAAGCAACAAAAAAACAAGCCAGGAGTTGATAAACAGGGTAACCTGGACTGGAGAACAATTTTGAGAAACTTAATAGAGTCTTAGACAACATCATATGCTAAAAGAGGGAAAAGCTACAAATTGCATCCACACCCATGTTGCAGCAGCAAAAAAACACCTGGTCACCGAACAAATCCGTCAGGGTCTTTGACTGGGTTTTTAACAGCCTCTGCAGCCTGCATTTACACTAATTTGTAGCTAGAGCAAGGTAGAATATTTAGGTACTAATTAGAAGTCTTTGTGTGCTCCTCTGTTTGAAATGTCTAAACTGAATCAGAAGCTCTTGCTCTAGCAAGGCAAAATGAGCTGGTTATTAGTAATGAAAACTGGTCACAGAGGGAGATAGCCAGACTGTGAATCTAATTCATAAGAGGCAGGAGAGCACGATTTCAGCAGGGCAGAAAAGGAACATTTCATTCTCTTGTTACACGCCTTGGCAGGGGAGAAAGCCCAAATGGAGCATGTCACACCGAGTCTCTGTGCTGGATTATGTGATTTACCAGAGAGAACAGAGAGGGGAGTGGGGTAGAAAAATAAAAACCTAGAGACTCATCTCTCCTAGTTTGGTTTATAGATGTTATGACCCATTTGACCTGGTTACCTGGGAGATGGAGAAGGTTAAGGTACTCAATGACTTTTTTGCCTCAGTCTTCACGGGCAAGTGCTCAAGCCACACCACCCAAGTCGCAGAAGGCAAAGGCAGGGACTGGGAGAATGAAGAACTGCCCACTGTAGGAGAAGATCAGGTTTGAGATGATCCGAGGAACCTGAAGGTGCATGAGTCCATGGGACCTGATGAGATGCATCTGTGGGTCCCGCGGAAACTGGCGGGGGGAGTTGCTAAGCCACCACCCATTATGTTTGAGAAGCTGTAACAGTCTGGTTAAATTTCTACTGACTGGAAAAGGGGAAACATACCCTCTGTTTTTTAAAAAGGAAAAAAGAAAGACCCGGGGGAACTAGAGGCCAGTCAGTCTCACCTCTGTGCTTGGCAAGATCACGGAGCAGATCCTCCTGGAAACCTTGACAGGCTTGAGAGTTGGGCCTGTGTGAACCTCATGAAGCTCAACAAGGCCAAGTACAGGGCCCTAAACATGGGTGGGGTCAATCCCGAGCACAACTACAGGCTGATGAGTAGAGAACAGATTGAGAGCAGCCCTGAGGAGAAGGACTTGGGGGTTTTGATTGATGAGAAGTTCAGCAAGACCCAGCAATGTGTGCTTGCAGCCCAGAAAGCCGACCATATCCTAGGCTGCATCAAAAAAATCTTGACAAGGTTGAGGGATGTGATTCTGCCCCTCTGCTCTTGTGAGACCCCATCTAGAGTGCTGCTTTCAGCTCTGTGGCCCCCAACATAAGAAGGACATGGACCTGTTGGGGTGAGTCCAGAGGAAGGCCACAAAGATGATCAGAGGTTTGGAACACCTCTCCTATGAAGACAGGCTGAGAGAGTTCAACCTGGAGAAGAGAACACTCCAGGGAGACCATATTGCAGACTTCCAGTACCTGAAGGGAGCCAACAAGAAAGCTGGGGAGGGACTATTTACAAGGGGATGTAGTGATAAAGCAAGGGGTAATGGCTTTACACTGGAAGAGGGCAGATTTAGATTAGATGTAAGGAAGAAGTTAGTCATTATGAAGGTGGCACTGGCACAGGTTGCCCAGAGAAGCTGTGGGTGCCCCATACCTGGAAACATTCAAGGCCAGGTTGGATGGGACTTTGAGCAACCTGCTCTATTGGAAGGTGTCCCTCCCCATGGCAGGGGCTTGGAACTAGGTGATATTTAATGTCCCTTCCAACCCAAACCATTCTATGATTCTATGATTCCATGATTTATAATGTTAGTTCACATTTCTGTCTCCACTGAACCAAGGCAGAAAGGGGAAAGACATGGTACAAACTTTCTCTTCCCACATCACCCCTTTTCTTTTCTGAGATATCGGATTATGAGAGATCCCACCTCAGAGGCACTGTTGTTCTGATTGCCTTTGCATGGGCACATACAAGACCAGGAAGTGTTCCCCATCCATGTTAAAGGATAAACCACAATGGGCACCATTTTCACATTTAGTTCAGTATCAGGTAGATTTAAGTAGAATTTAATAAGGCTGTATATTTTATTTTTCTCTTTGGTTTACCACTTGGCTAAACTGTTGGATTTAAATCACAAATAATTCTATTTTGGTGTTGGAATAAAGATGGCATATTCAATCCTGTTTTCATAGAATCATAGAATAGTTTGGGTTGGAAGGGACATTTAAAGGCCATCTAATCCAACCTCCCAGCAATGAGCAGGGACATCTTTAACTAGAGCAGGTTCCTCAGGGCCCCGTCCAACCTGACCTTAAATGTTTCCAGGGATGGGGCATCTACCACCTCCCTGGGTAACCTGGGCCGGGATTTCACCACAATCATTGTAAAAAAATTTATACCTTATATCTAGTCTCAATCTGCCCTCTTTTAGTTTAAAACCATCACCCCTTGTCCTGTCACTACAGACCCTGCTAAAAAGTCTGTCCCCACCTCTCTCCTCAGCCCCTCTCAGCCCCGGCAGCTGCAGTAAGGTCTCCCTGGAGCCTTCTCTGCTCCAGGCTGAGCCCCCCCAGCTCTCCCAGCCTGTCCTCCCAGCAGAGCTGTTCCAGCCCTCGGAGCGTTGCTGGGGCCTCCTCTGGCCCCGCTCCAGCAGGTCCGTGTCTCTCCTGTGCCGAGGGCTCCAGAGCTGGACGCAGCACTGCAGGGGGGTCTCCCCAGAGTGGGCCAGAGGGGCAGAATCCCCTCCCTCGCCCTGCTGGCCACGCGGCTTTGGGGGCAGCCCAGGACACGGTTGGCTTCTGGGCAGAGAGGAGCATTTTTATGGATATTTTTAGCAGCCACTCACTGTACTTTTTTTCTATAAAGCTTTTATTTTTTTTTCTTCTTAATTCAGAAATAAGAACCTGTTGAATTATATACTAGATAAAGCTTAAACGTTATAAAAACCAATACAGGCAAATAATATACACAATTATAAGATATATTTAGTCTGCAGAAACAAAACTACACAACTGCCATATGCTTCTTTGAAACTGGAAACATTTTAATAACTGCATTTTTAAAAGGTGAGGAAATGTTTACAGAGCTGTTATATGTACACTGCAAGGACTAGAGTAGGAAAACACACAGAAACGATTTGCAATTCCAATTATTTCCATATCATCTTTCATTCACATTCCTTAAAATAAATGGGAACTATAGTTTTCTTGATAACAACCTGTAGTCCAGGTTCCTTTTTCCTTAGTGAATTCTACATCAAGCTTCCTTCCTGCAGAGATTTGAAAGAGTATTTTGTTTACTGCCAGCATAACCTCTATTGAGTATCTGAAAGTCAAACTGTTTTTCCTGCTTCATACATCACCTTCAAGAGTAAAAAATGTAGAGCTCATAGTGGAAAATTTTGTAGTTACTAAGATAAACAGGAATAAAATTGTTCTTCTTTGATTTTGTAATGCCAGCGGCAAGATAGCATGCACTGTCAGTAAGACCATCAGGTGCTATACAGAATATAATGTAAAAAATTCACCAGGAAAAGATATAACATAGCTGCAAAAAGATCAATTTTAGATTTCTGTTCTTAAGTGTACTTTATATTATAAGAACGGTTGCTTATCAAAATGTTTAAAATTGTTTTTGATGAACACACCTGATGATTAAATAAATAAATTAAAAAGTTTGCTTTATAAGCAATATTATAATCAAGTTCTGGTATCCAAAGCTATTTCTATCAGGTACTGGATTGCATTTCTTGATAAAGAGAACAGAAGGGGTTAGCGATCTGGTTCCACCAGGTGAACAATCTTGCATTGACTTCCTTAGGTCCAGAATGTCACCTTGTACATTTCAGTTTTCAAAATCCATAATCATTTGCATCCTTGTCCTATAGTATATTAAGATAGTTGTATATCACTAAGTGGAAATGGCAACAGTTAATTTCATTTTAAAAGCAACTTATCCCTGAAAACACTTGGAAATTTCTATAGTTAGAAAAAATGTTTTCAGGTATGTGTAGCTTTCAGTTGGATAAAGTCTTTCTTCTGCAGCAGGACTACCCCCACACTTTACATGGAGCATGTACTCAATTCTACGTGGGAATGGTGTCGTGTATAATACAATCCAAGACACAGCTAAGTGTTGTTCATAACTAGATATTTAGAGAAAAATGCACATGCATAGCACGTCTCCCACTAACCACCTACGTATTGCTTTCAGCTTCCTACTTCTCCACAGTTTTACTTTTTTTTTTCCCAGTTATTAAGAGTTGCATTTAATGGTTGGTTGTGCTGAAATACAATAGTAGCCATCGCAAGTGTATTTCACACGTTATCATTATTATTATTATTATTATTATTACCACTACTACTACTACTATTAATTTGAAAACTTTACTTTCCTGAACTGATCGTTCCTTTCATTTATTTATTTGTTGAAATACAGTTGTACATATCAAATCCTCCAACTGAACAGAGTACAGATGTCTAGAAGATAGCCATCAATACTTACATGGCAGCTGATATTTTCAAGTACATTTCAGCTTTCTGCCACTGCGATGACTATTTGTCTGCAGTCAGCTTGACTGTGCTCCCCATCCATGGCTTAGTTCTGCCTTCACAGGCAGAGTACATCACCAAAGTGGCCAGGAGGACCCCTTCCTCCAGACCTTCCCTTGAGGACCTGAACTCTAGCACGGGACTTTCTAGGTCTACATCTGATGGTTTGATGAGGTTCTAGTATGGAATATTTACAGTGAATATCCATTCAATAATGCGCATCCTTCTCACTATTAACTTAAATCAATTGTTGATGAAGCTGCTGAACAGGTAGCCTAGGTGAAGAGTGTTTCAAAAGTGGAAACACTAATCAAAAGTTGCTGATAATCTTTTTTAAAAATCAATATCTTCTGTTCATGTACGGATTGGGAGCTACGAAGATATTTACTTCCCCACAGTATCTCCATTTGGCTCAATGTTTGGGTTGGAAAGGTCATGAGAACAGCTTAGACTCTCCTTTGTTTCTTCTCTGTTCCAGTGAGGGTTTTGGGAGTGGGTTTCTTCTCAGTGGCAGCCGGAGCACACATCCTGGCACATGTCTAATAGGCTATCAGAGAGGTTTTACATTCTTACAGCTGTACGACAGGTACTGCTGCCGGTCGCAGTGAATGTCGCCATGACCTGCTACTAAACCAACTCATCTGCTTAATCAGGTTCCAAGATACCTTTTACTTTGGTACGAAGGCACGTCATTATTTTCTGATGGCTGTGCATCTGAGAGGATGAAAGCTTTAAAAAACATGATCCCCTTGCTTAATTGTTTACGATACGTGCCACTTCACACAGCTGGGATTTCTTGGCCCCAGCTGAGGGGGAGCCAGCCTTCTGGTGCAGCTGCAAGCACATCACGCTTTTGTGCAAGCAACCAAACATTGAGGAAAAAGGTTTTGTGGCTCAAGGCCTTAAGCTGGCAGAAACGATGTGCATCATTCAGGTAAACTGCTTAATGACTACAGGGAGGATGTTGGCTTCAAGGTACTTACCTTGGTCCTTGCCAGCAAATTATAACAGTAACTGCAATAGAAAAGGAAAAAGCAGCGGAGGCCGTTGTACTCCAGCTGCTGGAAAAGCTGAGCTTTTGTTTAGATTTTATAGGTCTAACTCTCACATTGTTTACTTACCCTGTCAGCTTAGAATATGTTTCAAAATTATTGAGGTATGTCTGACACATCATAACAGAAAGAGAAATGAACCTACTCTTTCAGCTCCTGGTTGCTGGCTCGTATTCATGTGTATTTAACTGGCTTTTATTTAAGAAATACTTTTTACAGTTTAGCAATCTCCTCCAGCAAAGCTCTTCAAGAGTAGGGTATTTGCTGAGAAACAGGTCAGGTAAAACTAATACAATTAGAGAAGGAGAAATACATGCCTCTGAACTTTTTCCTGTGCAACCATTATTACATTTTTTTTCATTTTTTATTAATTTCTCAACCTTCTATTCAATTTTTATTTTAATTAACTAGTAAATGGAAATATGTCCTATTTAGAATGACATCGTACTTCAAAGCCAGAAGATGACAGGTAAATCTCTTCGGCTGTATCTTCACTGATGTGGCAAGAAGTAAATGCCTGTATTTTTAAAGGATTTTGAGGTAATTTGTATTCTGTGAACCCATAGACCTACCTGAATTTGTCTGCTCAATAATAGACAACTCTCTGCTTCCCTAAATACCACACTTTCATCAAAGCTTAAGTAAAACTTCCACAAATTGGTTGTGTGGGGTTTTTTTTCATTAGTTCAGGCTTTCTTCTCAGGTGCTGTAGTGTCACCTAGTCTGCAAGTTCCATTCCTGCAGATTTCCCAGAAATGTGGATTCCTGCAGCTCCTCGGAGGCAACTTGTTATGCTCAAAGATACTGTCAGTAAAACCCCATCTCTAGTGACCAAGTCTTTTTCTCCTGCTTCTTCCAATATTCTAGTTGCCATGACAGCTTTCTCCAAGGCAGCCTTTACTGGCTAAAAACCTGTCTCATATCCACAGGGATTTTTGACTTTCCTACCCCAAAGCCTAAAGCAACATTCATTCTCTATATTATCCACCATTCTCATGGGAATCCTCATAATTTTTCTCATATTGGACTGTTGTTTCTCTCTACAGGCATCTTCTTGCTGTACTCAGATGGAAAAAAAAAGAAGCAAAAATCCCATAAACAACTTATAATGTTTTGTCATTGTCAGGAAATGGGCACCGGAGGATGTCTTTGTAAGGGTGTAGGTTGCAGACAGAATACATTGCCTGGTTTTGGAGTACATAAGCTAAACATAATCGAGAGCCACTTCACTCTGTAATTACTGATGACACCTACTAATTAAATTTCACACAGGTGAAACAAGATGTGTCTTTAGAGGACATCTATTGCACAGGAACTTTGCTAACTGCATCATCACATGCCGCAGAAACAGCTCATTAAAAGGCTTTATTCCATTTCATAGAAGCCTTATGATGATCCCCTCCTTCCTTTCAAGGAAAATGGCGTGCAGTGTTTGGTCAGGTCTGTGGTATTGCCTCAGGGACGTTGAAAGTCACAACATATACATTATATAAGGGAAAATTAGGAATTGGGCTGCAGCTGTCTAGCTCCCCAATGCTTATTATCTGAAGGACAGAAGAGCAAGGCATTTCTCTTGAAGGCACCCACAGGTTTTACATGACCTGGGACAGTTAAACTATTGGGAGGAACAAGGAGAAACAGACTGATTACATTAATAAGTCAATAATTTCACAATACCCTTGTCAGCGTTATCATATATATTTGTCAGGGTTTATAACAAGAAGTTCTGCAGAAAGCAGTTCTCATATCCACTGCCAACTTTGAGCACTTCTTCCAGTTTTGCTTTTATCATGTCTAACTTTGAGGAAAGTGACGGTAAATAATAACGGTCTCACATTTATGAAGGGAGTGTTTGAGGTTTGAGAAGTGGGTGGCCACACCTGCAGCTACTTGTTCAGGATCAACAGTTGGATCATTCTTCTATACTGGAAGTCACGATTTGATGTTTCTCCTATTCTTAAAAGTCTTCTCCGGTTGGTAGTTTCTTATAGATTCTAACCCAAATTAAAAAAAAAAAAAATTAGCACATTTAAGGTAATTAATAAATTAATTGCTTACTAAAAGCAGTTTCTCCTTAAAAAATAATATTTCTTTTATAATATCCAAATGGTGGATTTATTTGTAATTATTGCCCTAGATTTTAATCTGTTTGCTGTTACTTTCCAGAATTCATGTGCTGTATCAAATAACAAAAGTACATTTGTTTTGTGGTTGTTACTTACATTTATTTCAAGAGATTTTTGCCACCAAACTGAAAAGGGAAAAGCTTCAGGCCATTCCCCTTATTGTCATCCAGTTCCATCAGTACATTATGATAATAAAGAAAGCAAGAATACCAATTCCCATTAACATATTTATATTAACAGAATTAAACTTGCTTATAAGTAGCTCTTCTTTTATAATAAATTTATATTCAGACCAAAATTTTTCTGAAGGTGTATATCTTTATCTGGTGATTTGTCTACTTCTATGGGGCAGGACAAGCCAGCTTTCAGAATATATTGTAAATAGAAGACACAAAAAAGAACAGGCTTTCTGCATATGCTCCTGTGACAATTTCAAAGCAAAACCAAAGGCAGCCTACCAAATGCTAGGGCAGATTTTCAGTACTAGCATCTGGTGAATGCTGGATGCTAAAAGAAGGGACTGAAGTGGCATAGGACTTATTTCTTTAAGTCAGAGTAAACAATCTGGTTTTCTACCAACATTTTATATCCCAAGCCTTGCCTTAAAACTTCTTGCTAGAAGTTGTCCCAAGAGAAATATTAATGTTTCCCCATTTCATTTTAAACAATGTCATTAACATCTAATCACATTTGTTACTTTGAAGCAGCTGGCTTGCCTGATAGTGGACCTGCAAGACCTCCACTTCATCGGTTTGCTGTTTCTTCATCTGAAAGATGTTTTGAGCTGTAGCTGTGAGATTTTTTTTCTGAAGATATTTTCCTGCTCCACATTCAACACAGATCTGAATACTGGGCAATTTTAGGCTTCTCTTCTCAATAATGGTTTTGTCTGTCTGAGAACCTGACGATGGAATTTTTTTTTTTTCTCTCAGGTTTCATTATCTTTTTTTTAATAATAATTTTCAGTATACATCCTCATGTTGCATGGTTACAGTACATCTGGAACATTGTTTCACAGATATCAGCCATTGGGCAAATCTAATACTCAGATTAGGATTAAAGCTTCTTTTCTTGATGCTGGGCACTTCAAATGTATTGATAACCAGGAAACTTACATTCAGAGGAATCAGAAGGCACTGATTTTAGTAGGTCACCAAATCAACAGGTTCCTTTAGCATCTGTTTGCCTTTAAGAACCTCAGACCTATTAGGTTGTTCTCAGGGTTGAAGTTTGCCAGTGGTAGAGAGATCTGTGTAAATCAAATTACCCAATATCTACTACAGCATCCCAAAACAGGTCTCGCTCAGTGATAATGATGTGCCTTGTTTCTACCCAAGAAATCCAGAACAAAAGCCTCGTTGGGTTCTTGAGGATGAACAGAACATATGAACTATGTATATGTCCGGGTTTCGGCTAAACCATGACAGTATACAAACAAGAAGACATATGAGACTGTGTATCCAACATTTTCAAGGATATTTCTCTTAAAATAGTGTTCACCTTTTTTATATATATATATACACGCACACAAAATTATTTTCTTTAGAAGATAGAAGGGGGAGAGCATAGGAAAAAGAGTAGTATAAAGTGTGCCACTCAACTGCTGTTTTTACCTCCTGCAGAAAAGTTATACTGCTGAAGCAAAATAAACATTTGGATACAGTTTAGCAGACCTTGTAAAGCCATCATATTTCCATTGAAACATGATTTATGGTATTGATTTTTTTTAACCTTGCAGAAGATCACCTACAGAAATAGACATAATTTTTTTGAATAAACTACACCAATTACCTAGTTGTCCACAGCTGATGAATTATTTATTTTTTCTCAGTTGTGTGTGATGGTCAGTAAAATATAAAACTGACTGGGACTATAATCAAAAGGTATTTCTGCAAATCACTCAATGACAATCTGGGGCAATTTTCAATTACTCTCAGGACAGATTTTTTTCCATTGACTAGACAGAAAGTGGCAAGAAAGATTTAAGAAATGCCTTGTAAGTGCTGATCTGAGAACTTAGTATCAAATATCATCAATCTGTATCCTTCTGAGACCAGAAGATTTACAAAATAGGCTATTGAACTTACATAAACACTCAGTTATAGAATTATATGTCTGATGGTTCAGTATCTTGGGAATTGTAGTATTAAAGGAACAGCTATAGACTCACACTTTGACTGTTTACAATTATCAAATGCTTCATTAGATTAATGACTGACTGAACACTGACCCACTTTCTTTTCTGAAGATACTCACTATGGTATTTCACTGGGTTACCAGTAATAACTTGGGTATTTACACAGGTTTGATGTGAAAAGAACTAAACTGATAGCCTTGGCATAGCAAAAACTAAAATATAACTAATAGCCTAATAGATATTTTAGTGAAATTGCAAATTAAAACCTTCCTAAGGCTGGATATAGATATACTACAACTGAATACATATTTTTCAGGTGTTTTGATGGTTCTCATTTTTTAATTTGCAGGAACTAAATGACAGCATACCTAAAAATAAGTTGCAACATTAGAAATACTGGTATATCTGTATTACAGTAGTGCTAACAAAGCCGTAGCAGAAACAAAGCCTCGTTACCATCCCCAGACTGGTGTCTCAGATTTTGCCAACCCAGTAGACAGAACAGGGAAGAAAGGTGGAAAGAAAAAATTACTTATTAGAGACACGAGATGTAGGGATGACACTGTCTGCTAAAGATCACCAGCAGTTTGAGATCTTGTTAGAAAACAGACATCCCAAGACAACCCTGGCTCTGTTGTGCCTCCAGCTTGGCTGCAGTGTGTTGTGGTTGCCCTCCAGACCATTTGTCCCTCAGCCTTTTTCCCTGATGGCTCACACGAAGAAGGCTGTGTGCACGCCTGCCAAGCACAGGCACTGCACCAGTACCTCCACCATTAGGGTAGCTCCCTCCCGACAGAGTCATCAGCACTTCACATATCTCAAGCCACACTTTTTTTTAAAAACGTGGTAGCAAAAATTATGCACCAAAATGGCAATCATGACGTATTTTTGCACCATTGACTACTGCACCCCTCCTCACTAGCACATCTTCTTGAGAAGCTGGCTGTTACACATTGACATGTAAGTCCCAACCTAACACCCAGCATGCGGAGCATCTGAAAATATCAGAAAATGTTTTCTTCCATAAAACTCTCTGTATTCCTGAAGATGATAAACAGATTTGATCAACGTGGAGTTTGTGAGCTCTGAGACGTAACAGCAAGTCCTTCCTCCAACCTCCAGGATGATTCTTTAGAGGAAGGTCTGCCATCTACCAAATTAACAATTCATTTCTTTATATATTTCTTCATATATATCTGAAGATAAGCAAAGTTCAGCATCTGAGGACCTATAATATCACAGTTCATGCCAATGAGCATACGTTTGCTTGTGAGAGAGAAAGAGAAAATACACTTCTAAAATTTAAATAATGTATTTCACTACTCGAGTAAATTGATCTTTGTTTATTTCTTTTGGGAGCAGCCCTACTACAGTCAGATTATAGTGAATATTTTCTTTAGAGAAAGCATTTTAATAAGAAAACTGTGGTTTGCTCCTAAGGCCAAATCCCCAAATAATTAATAAGTATATATTAAGATTCCGCACACATGGGCATTTATCTCAGTGCAGTGAAGCAAACAAGTGAACAACTGACAGCACACTGATATGGAGACCAGCCAAATTTGCCGTAGCCATCTTCTTCATACAGTACCAATTATCCCGAGTGATTCATACCCTTACCAAAACACCAAACATGAACATTTTGATGCCTAATGTGTTATATCTACATTCATTTCTGTGCTGAAAGGCTAATTAAACTGGTAATTGTCATTCATATCTCTTGCTATTATATTTGTATTCAAAATTGCAATAGATGCAATCTGTGTGTATTTCTTTTAATTCAAGTAGTTTAAATTTAATTTGAAGCTGTACAACAGCAATCATATTCTAATTAGTGAGATAATCAATTAATAAACTTGTAACTAAGGGTTCTCATGTTGTAGATGGAGATTATTTCAACTGGGATGAAGTGCAATCTTAGTATTAATTTTTTTTTTTTAAAAAGTGGATCTATCCTACAGCCAGGAGATAAAGATACATCTGTTTGTTTAAGAGGTATCATTTTAACCCCTGCACCGTGACAGTGATTTATGTATCTATAACCACAAGACTTCCATTAACATAACAGCTTTCTGTGGCCAAAACAGCATGCCATTCTTAAAGTGTTCACACTTGCTTTCTTCAGTTAATACATGCAAAGTGATTCCATAAAGCCATTAAAGCAAATACAATAAATGAGTTCAAGATAACTGGTTATTTGTACCAGGAATTAATTGAAGGATGCAGGGAAGAAGTAAAGAGGAGGCTGAGATTAATAAACCGTAAAGTGCAGGCTTCTTGTGCCAGTTGGCCTTTCCCCCTGTAACTGTAAACAAATTTGGATTTTGAACAATTTTAGACCTCAAAGTTCTGCATTACCAACGGCATGAGGTTCCCTGGGGACTTGCTTGCATTGCTTTCCAGCCAGAAAATCCGTGGGACAAACCTGAGAATTTGTGATCCACAGAATGGACTGAGGAAGGAAACTTTTTTTTGCCAACTTGATGGGCTACTTGCAGGAACATCTTTGGGGTCCTTTGTGTCATGGTATCTTTAGCATCAAATTAAGAGTACCATGAGGTGTGCCACTACTGACAGGTGTATTCAGATGGACTCTGCCTTTCTTCCTTAGAATAAATTTCTGCAGCAGACACTGAACTACCATTAACATGGAAGAAGACCTATCCCCTAGACTGCAGAGCACAAGAGAAGTAAAAATTCTCAGCTCTCGTTAGACTGCAATTATTGCATTATGGTGAGATACATGGACCTGACAAAACCTATGGGGCAAAGTTTCAAAACCTTCATGATAACCTTATGCTGCAAGCAGATTATAAAAACGATTAACATAAAGAGTTAACACAGCTAATCCCGTGCTTTAAAAACAAATACATGTTTAAACATTATCTGATTAAAAATATGTTGGAAACATTTTCCTGTTTTGGGTGTTTCAGGGTTTTTTTTGACAATAGGTTATGAGTTTCTACCAGGAAAATCAGGGTGAAATACTTATTTTTTAGACTGAACTGAAATATCTTATTTTACTTATTTTTGATCACACTGAACTGAAATAGTAGCTTTCCAGTGAGGTACAAATGTACAGAAATTTACCTCTCAGTTATTTTTTGGTTTTCAGCTAGACTTTTTAAGAACACTTCTCTTACAAACAATTCATTCTATGATGTTGTGCATTCTAACACAAATCCATTGTAAAGATTGCATTGTAAATTACAAGCCTCGGGTAAAAAAACAGGGTACCTTGGGTGCAGGGCATAAAACAGCATCAAAGCTACTATTCTCTAAAATATAATAAAAAACAAAGAAAAGGAATGAATCAAAAATAGGAAGTCTTAAAATAATTTTAAAGCTAAAAATATCAGGAAGAAACATTTCTGTGTCTCCATTCTTATTGCTACTTCATAGAAAATTTGAATATTTCTACTTGAAAATTCTTACTTTTTGTTTCTTATGAAAAGGCAAATAAGAAAAATAAAAATAATTATGTCATTTTATGTAATTTTCTGCAGAATCAAACCTCTTGTTAACATCTACACTTCTTTTACATTACGTTAGGATTACTTGCCTAGATGAAGTTACTGAAAAACATAAAATTAAACCAGACTTTTGTGTATATTTTCCAGTGCAACAGCCAAAATAATTTGTATCTGCATTAATTTCTCCTTCAGACACTTAAGCAACTTGTTTTCAGGCAATATAAAAATGTCTAACCTTTTTTTTTACCATTAATAATTAGAACAATGAAAACAATATTATCACTCAGTACTAATGACCAGTAGCATTTTCTGTTCTTTTATGACTCCAGTCACAGTTCTGCAATGGAAAAAAACCAACAGAAATAATGTAGTTAAAAATTCCATTATAGACTTACTTAATTGATTAAATAAAAAGTGATTGCAACAAAAATTGTTTTATAATATAAGTTTGAAAACAAGGAAGAGTTCTTGCGAATAGTCTAGAATTTTAGGTTTAACACTAAGATAAAATTATAGAATCATAGAATCATTATGGATCATTGGAAAGAACCTGTAAGATCATGAAGTCTAACTGTCAGCCTGACACTCCCAAGCCCACTGAACCATGTCCTGAAATGCCACATCCACACGTTTTTTGAACACCTCCAGTGATGGTGACTCCACCACCTCCCTGGGCAGCCTGTTCCAATGTTTGACCACTCTCTCCGTAAAGAAATTTTTCCTAATAGCCAATCTAAACCTCCCCTGGCGCAACTTGAGGCCATTTCCTCTCATTCTATTGCTGGTTACTTGGGAGAAAAGACCAACCCCCACCTCACCACAACCCCCTCTCAGGTAGTTGTAGAGAGCGATAAGGTCTCCCCTCAGCCTCCTCTTCTCCAGACTGAACACCCCCAGTTCCCTCAGCCGCTTCTCATCAGACTTGTGCTCCAGACCCCTCACCAGTTCTGTTGCCCTTCTCTGGACACGCTCCAGCACCTCAACGTCCTTCTTGTGGTGAGGGGCCCAACACTGAACACAGGATTCAAGGTGCAGCCTTACCAGTGCCCAGTACAGAGGCACGATCCCTGCCCTGCTCCTGCTGGCCACACTAGTGCTGATACAGGCAGCATGCTTCTTGGCCACCTGGGCACACTGCTTTCAACCAGCACTCCCAGGTCCTTTTCCACTAGGCATCTCTCCAGCCACTCTTCCCCAAGCCTGTAGCACTGTTGTGTCCCAGGTGCAAGATGTGGCACTTGGCCTTGTTAAACCTCATACAGTTGACCTCAGCCCATTGATCCAGCCTGTTCAGATCCCTCTGCAGAGCCCTCCTACCCTCCAGCAGATCAACACTCCCACCCAGCTTGGTGTCATCTGCAAACTTACTGAGGGAGCACTCGATCCCCTCATCCAGATCATTGATAAGGATATTGAACAAGACCAGCCCCAGAACCAAGCCCTGGGGAACACCGCTTGTGACTGGCCACCAACTGGATTGGACTCCAGTCAGCACAACTCTCTGGGCTCGGACGTCCTCACCCAACGAGCCGCCAGTTTCTCCAGGAGAATGTTGTGGGAGACACTGTCAAAGGCTTTAGTAATAAAGTCCAGGTAAACAACGTCCACAGCCTTTCCCTTATCCACTAGGCGGGTCACCTGGTCATAGAAGGAGATAAGGTTGGTCACGCAGGATCTGCTTTTCATAAACCCATGCTGGCTGGGCCTGATCCCTTGGTTGTTCTGTGCATGAAAAGTGATGGTGCTCAGGATGATCATAACCGCTCCATAACCTCCTCTAGCACTGAGGTCAGGCTGACAGGCCTGTAGTTCCACCAATCCTCCTTCCAGCCCTTCTTGTAGATGGGCATCACATCTGCTAATGTCGAAGTCAACTGGGACCTCCCCTGATAACCAGGACTGCTGATAAATGATGGAGAGTGGCTTGGCAAGCTCCTCCGCCAGCTCCTTCAGTACTCTCGGGTGGATCCCATCCGGCCCCATAGACTTGTGGGTATCCAGGTGGCATTACCTGGTAACCCAAGTTACCACATGCTCCTTGCAGTGGTAACACAAACTGAAAATATGCTTTTCCTTTTTGATTTTTTTCCCCACAATTGATTATTTCAGTACTTTGAAGATTACCGTGTGAAACATCCTAAAAGTGTAACTATACACTATATACTGAAATATTTTCAGTATTTCATTTAGTGTATTTATTCACAAGTAGACAGATAAAATCATTTGCTGGAGCTACTTTATCTCCTGTTATGGCCTTCTCACTAAAATAGTCTACATTTATATCTCAGAATATTTCATGCTGCGGAAAAGCAGGAGTTTGCAATGATGGCCAAATTATGATTATTCATCCAGTGTTTATGAGTACTCATTTTTCTAAATAAACTCAAAAGGAGTTTTTCAATTTAATTCAAAAGACTCACCTCTACATTTTTTGATTCCCTTACTTTTTATAAAATTGCAATACCAAACCCTACAGTTACACATAATTTAATTTAAAATTTAAATAAGATATTTTAATCAATATTTACTGTGATGAATATAGAACTTAGCTTTGTTATCTGCTGAATAAAAAGAGAACACTACTACTTAAGAACTCTTTACCTCTTTCACATGGTTATGTTTTTCAGTGCAGCCACTGCAGTTTCTTAAGTTACTGGGATAATATATGTGTTATCTCCTCAAGCCCTGATCTTCTATGTTCAGCATAATAATGTAAGTAAATATATAACTTTTATTTGCAAACAAATAACAGGGAGAGATCTTCTGGTCTATTGATATTAAAATTAAGTATCTTTCTTTGGTAATGTATGCTACATGTCAGAGAAAAGGATTAATTATATGGTTACAGAAGTTTACAAGAGGAAAACAAATATGCAAAATGGCACAAGTTAATTCTATGGACAGCCTCACATTTCAAATTAATATCCTCTAAACAGAATTTCCCATGAATCCAGTGAATGAATAAAACATTTTGGGGAAGTAGAATGTGGTGACTCATTAGTATGAGTAGTTTGACTGTTGAGGATACTTATACAGTGGGTTATACAATTAAAAATCCAAATGTAATTGTTGATGCAATAGAAAAGCTAAATTACCAGGAAAGAGGAACCTAATAATTTTTTTCATAAAGCTGGTAATAGTGCTTAGGTGATAAATACTATAAAAAACACACACATGCAGAGACTAAATTAATGGCAAAGAACTGGGTCAGGATTATTCCCTCCACTGAAATTTATTAATATTTATTCTCAGCAAAACCAAAGCGGATGATCTTTTTTTACAGGAAGGTCGTTAATGAAATTACTTTTCCCAGCGGCGACTGCTGTGAGCAATATCAATGAGCGAGTATCATGTATCCAGTGTAAGATTTTATGTTGGACAGTGGTATCTCTGAGAGATAAGGTGACTTGTCTCTCTCGCTCATCAGTGAGACAATCGGAAGTTGAGTTTCCTCAAGGTATCATAAATTTATAAAGGATGCTCTTATGAAATAGCTTGGCTAATTAGTGAATTATCAAAATGGTAGTTTGCTATTATGATACATATATGTAGGGACCGGTAAATACCCAGCTGATCTGGATTTGGTTTCTGAAAAGAGTAACTTTCTATGAAGATGGGCCAGACGAGGTAACCTCACTGGGCCTTGGAGCTGGCTCTGCAGTCTGGGTCTGTCCACACCGCATCTCCTCCCCGGACAGTGACTAGCTGGTGTTAACTAAGATAACAATTATAACCAGAAAAATAAATTACTTTAGGATTTTTTTATTATTATTTTCTTACACCCTGCGTACAACCAATTTATTCAGTCAACACAAGACTGTTACAGGACCCCCACATCTGCCAGACATTCAAGGTATATCTGTTTGTAGCTTTCTTTAAGGTTAATTCTCTCCAAGACACAGAACAGCCTGGAATTTAAAAAATCAAACTGTAGCAGAACAAAAATAGAAATCATCATGTTTATAAAACAGAGAAAATCCAGAGGTGCTAATGAAAAGCGAGTAAAAAAATGAAAGTTTATGAATAAATCTTCCATCTGCTTGATGCATCTTTGTAGGGAGGTTCTTGTTCCCAGGCACATGCCCAACCCAGGATTCTTTCGTGGGCTGAGTTGTGTCAAATTCCACCTCGCTGCTTCCCGCACCAGAAAAGTCTGTCTTTCCTATCTCAGAATCACAGAATTATTAAGGTTGGAAAAGACCTTTAAGATCAGCAAGTCCAACCATCAACCCAACACCACCATGCCCACTAAACCATGTCCTGAAGTGCCACGTCCACACATTTTCTGAACGCCTCCGGTGATGGTGACTCCACCACCGCCCTGGGCAGCCTGTTCCGATGTGTCCTCATGTGTCTGCTGCAGCCTCTCATTTTCCTTCGCTGTTCCACAACAGCTGCCCCAGTCCTGCGAGTTTTGGGGAAGAGCAGAAAGCAGCAGCTCCCCATATTCCTCCAGTGACTTCCACTTGGCCCAAAGCAGTCTGTGGAGTCCCAAAAAGGGGATCCTTCCCTCCCTGTGCCAGCTCAACCCATCTTCAAAGAAATATCACATACAGCTTGCAGTAAGCTGCAAACAAACAATTAAAACACATGGCTTCCTTCACAAATTACTACAAGTCCAAATATACTTTTTAATTTGAGTATGTAATTAATGCAAATTAAATGCTGTAATAAAAGCTTTTGGAAATCAGATAGTGTATCAGAACACATCAACAAATAAATAGTTCCAGCAGGAACTAAATTTTCTTCCAACCTTCACTCTTTATCAGAGATAACCTCCTATCAAAACAGCTCGAACTATAGCTATGTCACCACACTTGACTGGAGATGCCACTTACATAGGTGAGGGCAATTTTATTTTCAGGGATGGCTGTTTCTATAAGATTTTGAAATGCTTTTCTGTAAAACTATATCCAGTAGAAAAAAAAACTATGAAAAGTAATTTCTATACAAAGCAAATGTAAGTTTGTCTGAATAACTGACTACAGGTACCCATAGGATATTGGGTGCGTTACAGCTGAAGCTCATGTCTCAAGCTTACCCAGCGAAAGAAGCAGGTGAAAAAATATATCATTTATCTTGAACAACAATCTCCATTTCTTTGCAGTTTACATTTCTCAGAGCCCTTTTCAAACATGCTGCAAAAGGTGGTGGTTCCACATTTTTAACTGGCTTCTTTCTATCAAAAGAAAGCATAGAGGCTTGTGCCATGATCTAACATGTCAGATCTTGCTGTTCCCCATCAGTACCTGGTTCCTGAGCTTGTACACTATTCTTACTTTGTGGAATACTAATACAGACATTTCCTTTGCAAGGATGTATGGACAGAGAAAAGGCTTGAATAAGATGCTTTGCATGTCAATATCATTCCTTCAAATATCCACAGTTCATAAAGATTCTTCAAAAACGGGCATGGCTCTCGCTCCTCAAAACAAAATACCAGATGAAAGGTAATTTAAAAAGACCAAGCGGCATGAAAAAATAAGACAGTTACATCTAACAACCTGACTCCATTGGTTTTCACATGCACAGTGTTCATTATTACTTTTTATCTCTCTAAAAGTTCATGCGTGTAGTACCCAACAGAAGTATTATCATCCCCACACTTACTGAGGTCATCTTTGGAGAGTCAGAGAGCAGAAGGAAAAATATCTCAAGTACCTTTTTGAATTTTGTACCAAAGTATCATAAAACACTGAGCAAAGCTTTTTCTGTACAGGACATATATATAGTCGTGTTCTGCAAAAGATGTGTCATGCTCATGGTCTAACCTGACAGACATGCCTCTGCCCACAATTTCATTTTATGCTTTGGAGGGAGAGCAAATCTGGTTTGCTCTGTGGTCAACTCTGGCCAGCTCACATGTATCCATGAATTAGGGGTATAAGGAAGGAAGACATAACCGGGGAGATCACAAAGGTGGTCAGAAGCTACAAACGTTAAAAATGACCACACATTTTAGAAAAAAATCAGTAACAAAACTGTCAAGGTTTAGAAAACTGTACATTAGTAACAGAGAATCAGAATAAATGGTTGAATGATCCAAGGTGAAGGATGCAGACTATGAGGAGGAGAGGAGAGGAGAGGAGAGGGGAGGAGAGGAGAGGAGAGGAGAGGAGAGCAGAGCAGAGCAGAGCAGAGCAGAGCAGAGGATCCAAAACTTCTTTTCAGGAAAGCATCTGTATGTACAAGTAACAGTACATATATTCCAAACGGAGAAGGGATATATAGCACTAATAGCTAGTTCAACGCGCAGTGGTCCTTCTTCAGCTACTTTTGTTGGTTGTTTACTCAGCTATTGGATGTTTACAGTATGTGTATTGGTGCCAATATTCCATTAATATAATTAAATTAAGCTCATTACAGAGTGAAAGGAATCCATTCTGAAAGTTTATTATAAATCTTATACCCTATATATCAAATACATTCCTACCTCTCTGGTGAATGGGACAACAGTATTTTTTAAAGGTATTACGAGCTTGTAATTTATAGGTATGGTGTCATTGTAACAGTGTAATAAAATAGCTACATTTAAACACACATGTATATTTCTTTTTCCAGAATATTCCTGAATACTTGTCTTTTCATGGGTTATATTTTTTAAGAAAGAAATCTATTTAATTAGAAAATATTAATCAGCAGTAAAAGAATAGCAATAGGTTCTTTTTTATTAGCACATTGTGTTGCCAGTTAAAAACAATTGGCAAACACATGAAAACTTTTATTATAACTTACAATGAACAGTAATAATACAATTATATCTCATTAAAACACTAGGTAGTAATAAACAACAAAAAACCAAATTACTTTCTGAATGATAATACTGTACTATCATTAACAGCATTAGTCTGTATTTGCCCTTTTGAAGGGCAAATTCCATTAGGATTTCATTGCAGTATTGAATAAATAAAGCAAACAAACTATGTAAATGCAAACCATATCAGTACTAATTCATCTAGTTTAATCTCAATGTATCCTGAATTTATTTTATTTAATATTATTAATATTAGGATGTGTGACTGAACAGTAACCAAACAGGTAATAAGACAACATTTGGAGTGTCACAACTAATTAAAAAATAATCCTATGATTTCTTGACTTTCTGTAAACATGGTTTCCTTCTTAGGGCTCCAACAAAATATCATTAAAGACCATGGGAAATTTTTCCACAATTTCTTAAGCACTGGCTCAGGTTCTGCTGCTGAGATTGGTGAATCAAATCAAACATTGCCTATAAGATTACTAAATCCTTGCACCCATATATCTCTGGCAATGAACAGCACAATTCCAGTTTCATCGCAATAAGTCTTGCAGTAATACTTATTCACCAGCAAGAACACCATCAGTTATGCTTGTAAATAGTAATAAAGTGTATGATAAGAGTTGTGCAAAATTCATCAGTGAAATCCTGGCTGTCAATGATATTGTTCAGAAAAAATCTAAGAAACAATCAGGGTGTTTTATAGAAGACAATAGCTGAAACAGCAGGACCCTCCACAAAATATATGTCTGCCTGACAATGCATGACTCTTACCTGAACCTTTTCCATTAAGACTGCTAGACAGATGTAAGATCTGGGCCCTTGATTGCTGAAGGAATATGGATCTGCACATATGAAAGAAAGAGCAGGCACCCTGTTGGGAGCACAAGAGGAAGTAAATGAGCTCCAGTAGCATCACTCTGGCAGAAAAATAAATAAAAGTCAAAGTAAAGGAAACTTCAATTTTTATTTTTTTAATAATAAATCACTCATGAAAAACAAACTTTTGGCAAAGGAAATTTGATGAAACACGATTCTGAACACTCTTTGTAACACAGTTTCTCAGGTTTGGACGTCAACTCAAGGCAAAATTCAGTAGTGAAAACTAAACCTTGGGTGAATTTCACAGAACAAAGAGGTACAGAGACACTCCCAGCCCCAAAGAGTTTGCAGTCTAAGGAGACGAGAGAGTGAGTGAATAGATCTAAGAGGCAAAAAGCACAGGAGGATGAAATGACTTGCTCAGTGACAGTATTAACAGTAATATTTGTAGAATCATAGAATCTTTGCATTGGAAGGGACCTTTTAAAGTCATCTAGTCCAACCCCCTGCAGTGAGCAGGGACGTCTTCAAGTTCATCAGATTGCTCAGAGCCTCATCCAACCTGACCTTGAATGTCTCCGGGGATGGGGCATCTACCACCCCCCTGGGCAACCTGGGACAGGGGTTCACCACAACCATTGTCAAAAATTTCTTCCTTGTATCTAGCCTAAGTCTACCCTCTTTTAGTTTAAAACTGTCACCCTTTCTCCTATCACTACAGGCCCTCCTTAAAAGTCTGTCCCCATTTTCCTATAGGCCCCCTTTAAACCCTGGCAGCTGCAGGAAGGTCTCCCCGGAGCCTTCTCTGCTCCAGGCTGAGCCCCCCCAGCTCTCCCAGCCTGTCCTCCCAGCAGAGCTGTTCCAGCCCTCGGAGCATCGCTGGGGCTTCCTCTGGCCTCGCTCCAGCAGGTCCATGTCTCTCCTGTGCCAAGGGCTCCGGAGCTGGACGCAGCCCTGCAGAGGGGTCTCCCCAGAGCGGGGCAGAGGGGCAGGATCTCCTCCCTCACCCTGCTGGCCATGCGGCTTTGAGGGCAGCCCAGGACACGGTTGACCTTCTGGGCTGTGAGCACACATTGCTGGCTCATGTCCAGCTTTTCATCTACCAGGACCCCCAAGTCCTTCTGGGCAGGCTGCTCTCCATCCCTTCGTCCCCCAGCCTGTGCTGGTACTGAGGGTTGTATCCCCAACATCGGTGCAGGACCCTGCTCCTGGCTTTGTTGAATCTCATGAGAGAAACTCAATAAGGTTCCTCCTCAATGAGGAACCTCATTCCTTGAGCTTTTCCAGGTCCCTCTGGATGGCATCCTTTCCCTCAGGTGTGTCAACCGCACCACTCAGCTTGAGGTCATCCACAAACTTGCTGAGGGTGCCCTCGATCCCACTGTCTGTATCACTGATGAAGATACTGAAGAGTACTGGTCCCAATACGGACCCCTGAGTGACACCACTCATCACCGATCTCCACCTGGACATTGAGCCATTGACCACTACCCTCTGGATGTGACCATCCAAACAATTCCTCATCCATGGAACAGTCCACCCATCAAATCCATATCTCTCTAATTTAGAGAGAAAGATGTTGTGGGAGACCATGCCAAAGGCCTTACAGAAGTCCAGATAGATGGCATCAGTAGCTCTGCCCTAAAAAACCTAGTTCTTGTGTATTCTCTTTCAGCATTTTTTGGACTTGGCCATAAAGCTTTGTCTTTCAAATGACTATATCTTTTCCAAGAAAATTAAGTCAGAAGATGTGTATAAAATATTTTAGGGAATATGAGCAGAAATCCCTGATAAATTCAGGATATAATTAATTTCACTGTAATTTTGCCCTTACAAAAGGGTGTACTGTTGTTAATGGAAAATATTTAGTTTGTCCAAAGCATACACATTTTCCAACTAAACAGATTATCTAATTCCAAGTAATATAATAAAATACCAGTAATTAAAACCAGAATATATTCACAGTGTAATGTTATTGCCAGTGCCAGATCCTCTACTAATCCCCTTAAGAAACTGTATCACTTATTGCTGAATCTGTCAAACAGAATGCTCAAAGGTTAGAAGTAGTTTTCATCATCTATGTTTTCCCTATACTATATTAGATATATAATATATTAGATATATTAGATAATGGCTTTTAATCAAAACTGGCTTTTTTAGCCTACTAGAAGTGACAACTTGAATGTTAATATAATAATATCTGGCAGTATATTTCCGATATAATACATCATAGTTGATTCTGCTTTGTGGTTGCTGATTGACATATTTTTAAAGAATTCTGAATATTCAATATGAATCCCCAAACACTTTTATCTCAATCTTTTTTTCGCCAAAATTTTGCTACAGCCATATTACTGTGAACCACTTCTGCAAATATTTTCACACCTACTTAATGGTTTCTCAGCAATTTCACAGTAATATGAAAAATCATGTGTATAGGAGCAATCAACATGTGCATATCTTTTCTGATTATCAAAATATTCAATTTGGAAAAATTGAATTGAATTTGGAAAAATTGCCCCCTGCAATTTCAGGGAGAGCTGTCAATCAACATGTGCATATCTTTTCTGATTATCAAAATATTCAATTTGGAAAAATTGAATTGAATTTGGAAAAATTGCCCCCTGCAATTTCAGGGAGAGCTGTCAATCAACATGTGCATATCTTTTCTGATTATCAAAATATTCAATTTGGAAAAATTGAATTGAATTTGGAAAAATTGCCCCCTGCAATTTCAGGGAGAGCTGTCAAAGAGTGAAATTGGGAAAATTGTATCTCAGAAGAACCTCCTTCCCATGACCACAGACCTACATGCATGTGCATACACATATACATACGCCATGTTTAGCAAAATGCCAGCTAGCGCTACTCCCCTGTTGCTGCCAAGGTACAATTTTAGTTCTCCCAGAAAAGACAAAGTACAGCCAATCCTTTTAAGGTCTGCCAGGCAGCGTGTTTTGGTTCATATGCCCTACCCTCCTTATTCCTGGTGTCCCCAGAATACCTTGATCTTTACAACAAATTACAGTCACCTGGGGATTCTGCAAATCACTTACCTCATTTTCACATTCGTGGCCTAGTATGGAAAGGGAATTTCACTCCCTTCAGCAACAGAAATTTGGTTACACTTCTATTTTACAAAATTCTTCCTTCCTAAAAAATAAAAATGCTTTCTTAGGGAACTATTCTAAAGAAAAATGGGCAGTATATCTTAAAAAAGAGAAAGTCTATATGGCTCATAGTAACAGCTCTAAAAAAACGATTAAGATAGTAACTAAGGCCCAATTCTTTAGATAGTGTAGCATATGTTGCAGTTCCAATTATTTCAATATAAAGTATGTTGAAATGCACCACAGAATTATTTCTTAGTGCAACATATTTATTTATACTTGCTGTATAGCTGACTATACTTGAAATAGTAAAATATTTTAAGATCTTGCAGAACTCTTTGCTCCAGTGCTTAAAATATTTTGGTCACGATCTTATATCTATTCTCTAATTTTTTAACACACAAAAACATTTCATGTAACATTTAAAGCTTGTGTTCACTTTTCTCAGTTCCAACATCTAGTGTTTCAGTAGAACACTTACTTAATGTACGTGAACTAAAGCTCAGAAGATGATTATCTGAAGCACCAGTGAAATAGAAGTCAAAATGTGCAATTTTTAATTCAGAATAAATTCACCAGTCACTGGAAAGAAAGGAACTACAATATTTTCTTCTCAATCACTTTTGTTTTTCATTTTGTTTATTCAAACCAAACCAGCATCAAGGCTTCTCAACACCAACTGACATTTCATGTTTTTAACTTAATTCAGCTTTACTGCTTCCCTATCCATTCTTCTCTGACAGGGAAAATATACAACTTGCCGTTATAAATACTTTATGATGACCCCGTCTCCCATACTCTTCATTCTAATCATAGCTATGCCACTTACCATTCATGTCAGTTTAGATATATGGAAGAACCATAAAACTAAAACCTTCTCTCCCTACTCTTTTTGAATTATTTTTCAGAGGGCCATAAAAATAAAACTGAAATAAATTCATGTGGAATTTCAAAGCACTAACAATTGCTTTTTCCCTCCCCATAGGGGAGAGTGAGGTAAGTGCAATGATGTCTTCAAATTTCTGACCAAAATATAAACAGTTTACATGTCCACCTCGTAAATGTATTTAACACTATAATTTCACTAGCCTACAGAGGTGCACATATGTTTTAGTTTTCTGTTCCTGTATGCTCTTCAAACAAACAAAACAGGTAGGAAATGGCAATGTCTTTCTCCACACCACTTTGGATGGCATCCGAGGAGACTGTTGCTGAAGACGCACAACAGAGAGGACACTCTGCAGCAGACCAGAGTGAAGTCCTTCCACTCACTCTCTAAATAAAGCTCAAAAATCCTACTGCACCTAGAAGAAAGGGTGAGTTACAACATTATAAGGGACCATAACACAGGGATTAAAGTACTCCCTGATACCAAAGCAGGTGTTCAGTGACCAAAGAGAAAGGAAAGTAATATTTACTTACTAGAAAGAAAGGTATCCCAACCCTCTCTGTTGGTTAACAGATTAAACTACCAAAATTACTACAGGGGAATGGCTTTTTAAATTGTTTGTGAAAGATAAATTGCTTAAGGTTTAAGTTTAATATGTTATTCTTCTTATTATTTCTCTTCCCTTGTTTCATACACAGACCTGTGCTTACAAGTGAGAAATTGACTGCTGCACCTTTGTTGTACTTGATAAGTATCAAGTACATCCCAATAGTTATTTGGGTCTCAATTTTTTCTTAAAGGACTGCATAACCATCAGATACAAACCCTCTCTGGCCTTGCCCCAGGCAATTTTTAAGATGGGTACCAAGCCGTTTGAATGTCTTCTTCCCTGATTGTTGTCCTTTCCATATAAGCAGGTGGTGAAGCTGCAGATGGACACAGCTAAGAGTGACATTGTAGTGGGTGTTTGCTGTAGGCTGCCTGACTGGGAAGACCAAGCAGATGAGACCCTCTACCAACAGATAAGACGACCCTTGGCTTTGCAGGCCCTGGTCCTCATGGCAGACTTCCTCCATCCTGATATCTGCCGGAGGGACAACACAACCAGATGAAATATTCCATAAACAGCTGGGAGAAGTCCCACAATCACTAGCCCTTGTTCTTATGGGGGACTTCAACTTACCAGATGTCTGCTGGAAATACAACACAACAGAGAGGAAACAGTCTTGGAGGTTCCCAGAGCGTGTGGAAGATAAGATAACTTCCTGACACAGCTGCTGAGTAAACCAACTAGGGAAGGCACCCTGCTGAAACTCTTGCTTGTGAACCGTGACGGACTTGTGGGTGGTGGAATGGTTGGAGGCCGCCTTACGCATTGCGATCATGAAACGATAGAGTTTTTGATTCTTGGAGAAGCAAGGAGGGGGTCAGCAGAAGTGCTGCCTTGGACTTCTGGAGGGCAGACTTTGACCTGTTTAGGGGCCTGGTTGACAGAGTCCCTTGGGAGGCAGTCCTGAAGTGCAAAGGAGTCCAGGAAGGCTGGACATTCGGCAGGAAGGAAACCTTAAAGGCAGAGGAGAAGGCCGTCCCCATGTGCTGAAAGATGGGCCATCGAGGAATAAGACCAACCTGGGTGAACAGAGAGCTTTCACTAGAAGTCAGGGAAAAAAAAGAGCATTTCTGAACTTTGGAAGGAGGGGCAGGCAACTCAGGAGGACCACAAGGATGTTGTGTGAGGTTATGCAGGGAGAATATTAGAAGGGCCAAAGCCCAACTAGATCTTGATCTGACTACTGCCGTAAAAGACAATAAAAATGTTTCTTATTAATACAGTAGCACCAGAAGGAGGGCTGAGAAGAATCTCCACCCTTTATTGGATGTGGGGGGAAACATAGAGACAAAGGATGAGGAAAAGGCTGAGGTACTTAATGCCTTCTTTGCCTCAGTCTTTAATAGTAAGACCAGCTGTTCTCTGGGTACCCAACACCCTGAGCTGGAAGACAGAGACGCGGAGCAGAATGAAGCCCCCATAATCCAAGGGGAAATTGTGAGCGACCTGCTACACCACTTAGATAGAAAGAGGTCTATGGGGCTGGATGAGATCCACCCAAGGGTACTGAGGGAGCAGGTAGAAGTGCTTACCAAAACGTTTTCAATCATTTATCAGCCGTCCTGGCTAACTGGGGAGACCCCAGTTGACTGGAGATTAGCAAATGTGATGCCCATCTACAAGAAGGGCTGGAAGGAGGATCCAGGGAACTAAAGGCCTGTCAGCCCGACCTCGGCGTCAGGGAAGGTTATGGAGCAGATCATCTTGAGTGCCATCATATGGCATGTACAAGACAAGCAGGTGATCAGGCCCAATGAGCATGGGTTTATGAAACGCAGGTCATGCTTGACTAACTTGATCTCTTTCTATGACAAGATGACCCACATAGTGGATGAGGGAAAGGCTGTGGATGTTGTTTACCTGGACTTTAATAAAATTTTTGACATCATCTCCCACAGCATTCTTCTGGAGAAACTGGCTGCTCATGGTTTGGATGGGCATACTCTTTGCTGGGTAAAAAAACTTGCTGGATGGCCAGGTTCAAAGGATTGTGGTGAATGGAGTTAAATCCAGTTCGTGACTGTCACAAGCGGTGTTCCCCAAGGCTCACTTTTGGGGCTAGTCTTGTTTAATATCTTTATCAATGATCTGGATGAGGGGATCGAGTGCTCCCTCAGTAAGCTTGCAGATGACACCAAACTGGGTGGCAGTGTTGATCTGCTGGAGGGCAGGAAGGCTCTGCAGAGGGATCTGGGCATGCTGGATCAATGGGTTGAGGTCAACTGTATGAGGTTTAACAAGGCCAAGGGTCAGGTCCTGCACTTGGGTCACAACAACCCCATGCAACACTGCGGGCTTGGGGAGGAGTGGCTGGAGAGCTGCCTGGCGGAAAAGGACCTGGCGGTCCAAGTTGAGAGCCGGCTGATCATTAGCCGGCAGTGTGCCCAGGTGGCCACAAGGGCCAACAGCATCCTGACCTGTATCAGCAGTAGTGTGGCCAGCAGGAGCAGGGCAGGGATCGTGCCCCTGTGCTGGGCACTGGTGAGGCCGCACCTTAAACGCTGTGTTCAGTGTTGGGCCCCTCCCTGCAGGAAGGACGTTGAGGTGCTGGAGCGTGTCCAGAGAAGGGCAACGGAGCTGGTGAGAGGTTTGGAGAATAAATATTGTGCGGAGCGGCTGAGGGACCTGGTATTGTTTAGTCTGGAGAAGAGGAGGCTGAGGGGAGAGTTGATCGCTCTCTACAACTACCTGGAAGGAGGTTGTAGTGCAGTGGGTGTGAGTCTTTTTTCCCAATTAACAAGCTATAATACAAGAGGAAACAGCATCAAGTTGCTGCAGAGGAGGTTTAGACTGGATATTAGGAAAAATTTCTTTGCCAAAATATTTGTCAAATGTTGGAACAGGCTGCACAAGGAAGTGCCTGACCCTTTTAAATCCCTGGAGGTATTTAAAAGACATGTAGAGGTGGTGCTTAGGGACATGGTTTATTCGTGGACTTGGCAGTGCTATGTTAAAGGTTGGACTCAATGATCTTAAAGGAAGTCAGGCAAAAATACCAGGAGGACTGCATGGATGAAAAAGGAGCTCCTGGCCAAACTCAAACACAAAAAAGAAGCACACAAAGAGTGGAAGCAAGAACGGATTACTTGGGCGAAATACATAAACACTGTATGAGCATGAAGGGATGAAGTTAGGAAAGCTAAAGCCTAACTGGAATTGAATCTGTGCAGGGCTGCCAAAGACAACAAGGGCTTCTGTAACTATATAGGTGATAAAAGGAAAATGTGGACCCATTGTTCAATGAGATGGGGGACCTAGTGATATGGGACACGGAAAGTACCAAATGCCACCTTTGACTTGGTCTTTACTAGCAAGATTGGTCTTCAGGAGTCCCAGGTCAGACCAGAGGGAAAGGCTGGAGCAAGGAAAATGATCCCTTAATGGAAGAGTCAGGTCAAGGAATACTTAAGTAAACTGGACATTCTTAAGTCCATGGGTCCTGATGGGATGTGCCCATAAGTACTGAGGAAGCTGGCAGATAAGTCAGTGTAAGGCTTTTCTCAGTGAGCTTTTGATCAGTCATGGCAAATGGCAGAAATTCCTGAGGACTGGAGGAAAGAAAATATCACTCATATCTTCAAGAAGGGCAAGAAAGAGTATCCAGAGAACTATAGGCTAGTTATCCTCACCTCATCCCCTGCAAAGGTAATGGAACAAGAACAAGAAAATAGTCAGGACTAGTCAGCATGGCTTCACCAAGGGGAAGATAAACTTAACCAACTTGATAAACTTCTATGATGAAATGACTGGCCTGGTAGATAGGGGGAGAGCGGTAGATATTGTCTACCTAGACTTCAGGAAGGTCTTTGGCACGATCTCTTATAAGATCCTCATAGAGAAGCTGTTGGAGTATGGGCTGGATGAGCAGACAGTGAGGTGAACTGAAAACTGACTGAACACCTGGGTGTGGTGATCAGTGGCACAAAGTCTAGTTTGAGGCCAATAAACTAGTGCAGGAGTCGGTGATATGCCGGAGGGTTGTCCGGAGGGACCTCGACATGCTGGAGAAATGAGTTGACAAGAACCTCATGCAGTTCAACAAGGGGAAGTGCAAAGTCCTGCACTTGGAGAGGAACAACCAGGACGTTGTGGGGGCCACCCAGCTGGAAAGCAGCTTGGCAGAAAATGACCCGGGGTTCCTGGTGGACACCAAGTTGAACATGAGCCAGCAATGTGTCTTTGGTGCAAAGGCGGCTGGTGGTATCCTGGGCTCCATCAGGAGGAGTGTTGCCAGCAGGCTGAGGGAGGGGATCCTTTCCCTCTGTTCAGCACTGGTGAGGCCACACCTGGGTTCTGCATCCAGTTCTGGGCTCCCCAGTATGAGAGACATGGACATGCTGGAGAGAGTCCAACAAAGGGCCACAAACATGATTAAGTGTTTGGAGCGTTCCTCTGATGAGGAAAGGTTGAGAGAGGTTCAGCCTGGAGAAGAGAAGGCTCAGGGGGATCTCATCAATGTAGATAAGTACCTGAAGGGAGGGTGCCAAGAAGAGGGAGCCAGGCTCTTTTCAGTGGTGCCCAGTGACAGGACAAGAAGCAATGGGCACAAACTGAAACACGGGATGCTCTGTCTGGACATCAGAAAAAGCTATTTTGCTGTGAGGGTGACGCGGGCAACAAGCCCTAGGTGGCCTTGCTTGAGCAGGACAAGGCTGAACCAAATGACCTCCAGAGGTCCCTTCCAACCTCAACCATCCTGTGAAAAGCAGAAAAGGCAATAAAAGGGAGGGATCAAGTTGGTTTGGGGAGGAACAACCACTGGAAAATAGAGAGAAGCAGGTCATGAAAGGGAGGTTTGCTTGTAAGCAGGACCCTGGCCTTGTCACAGAATGACAGAATCACTAAAGTTGGAAAGGACCTTCAAGATCATCAAGTCCAACCATTAATCCAGCACCACCGTGTCCCCTAAACCATGTCCTGAAGAGCCACATCCACATGTTTTTTGAACACTTCCAGAGATGGTGACTCCACCACCTCCCTGGGCAGCCTGTTCCAATGTTTGACCACTCTCTCCATAAAGAAATTTTTCCTAATATCTATGCTAAACATCCCCTGGCGCAACTTGAGGCCATTTCCTCTTGTCCTATCACTGGTTACTTGGGAGGAGAGACCAACACCCACGTCACCACAACCTTCTTTCAGGTAGCTGTGGAGAGCGATGAGGTCTCCCGTCAGGCACCTGCTCAGTGTAGTCAACCTGTATTCTTATTAAACCCTATTTCTAACTATTTTATCTGAGTGTCTTCTATTATCTGTGTGCAAGTGATATGCTAGTGAACATCATGCCAGACTGGCTGTAGGGTAGGAGAAAGGGTTTAGACCACAGGTATAAAACGACTTTAAGCCAGAACACAGGAGATAGCAGTGAGAGATGGTTTTGGCTGAGCACAAGTCCTTATTTTTGCTGTATGTGGTTTATGTGGGTCCTTATAAAGGTACTGGCCTCCTGCCTTTGTTAATCCATCTGTTTCCAGCCTTGTCCACACCATGTGTGTATTTACATATTGGCAATTGTGTTCAGCCTGGCTAGACCTGGAAGCAGATATAAGCAGCTGCCTCTTGCCTCTGTGGGGCAAGAAGGGATGAAAGCCCCCAAAACCTTTCAGCCCACTGGGTTTTGCCACCCTTAACAATCATCCTTACAACTCCTTCTCCTCCCTGATAAACAATTGTAAGTAATTTATTTGCATGGCTATTTTAACCTGAAGTACAGACCACAGTCACTCTACACAGTCCTGTACGTATACATAATCACTCCAACCTTCTCAGAGTCAGATTAATCTGTGCAGATAAAATAAAAACTCATTATTCTTTTGCAGATTGTTGTTAAACTATCATTCAGATTGTAATCCAGTGTCCTTAGATAGATTACAGTACATCTTTAACAGTTTTGGCCTTTACTGTGGATTTTTTTCTGCTGCAGAGTTTCCATTATTCACTGTTCAGTTTTAATATAGAGAAAACAAAATCAAAGCAAACTTACCTTCATCAATTAAAATAAGAAGTTTCAGGAAAGGGTTACAGAAAAATTATGTCACTGAGGTAGTGTTTTTTTAATTATCAGTAGAGCTTATTAACACTCGTCTTTAAGGGATAATGTTAGTATCTAAATACATGGCAGAATGCTCTGCTTCCCTAAAGAAATAAGAAACCTCTGATCTTGCAGTCCAAGTATCAGGACTTATTTCTTAGCTGAAAAATTACTAGATTGTCATCCCAGAACTTCTAAAAACCTCATCACTGTGTATCGATTTCTAGTTACTCAGAGTAATAGTACAACACTTAATTTATTTATTTTTTACTAAATACCTTCAAAATCAGCATGCTCATAATATGAGCAAAGAATTTGGCTCTGGGTAATAATATCTTAGGGTTAAATTGCTGTTTTTAAAAAATATCAGTTGGGGGAAATATTTCTAGTTAGTGTTCTAGTAAACAATTGCATATTTTTAAAATAGAATTTGACTTTCTTAGTCAAACACCATTACTGTTAAAATATATTTCCTTGGGCTATTTTAGTGCAATAGAGCTGATTTATACTGACTTCTCCAACAATATGGCTCCTATCCATCCTTCCCTGTGGTGTTTCTTACTATACCTCTTGCTGAAGTGAAAACTGTGACCCTCACTCGGTAACTTCTGCCAAAACTTCCTCCCTGCAGGAGGGACGCAAAGCCAAGGACACAAAGCCCTGCTCTGGTACATCGTGGTGCTTAACCTTGGCTCAGGCCTCTGAGAAAATTGCTGAGCTGTGAGCGAGAGCTATGAAAAGTCTGCAGGAAGATGAGAGAGGTGAAATTGCAGAGAGAGGTCAGGCAGCTGAGATGGGGGACGTTAGCAGCTCAAGGATTCAGGAAGAAAATCGCCAATGTGAAAAGGTATTAAATGTTTATGGGAAAAAACCAGGGAGACTAGCGGGGGCTAGGAGCTGTCAGATTCTCAGCCCAAGTCCTCAGGGCTGTCCATGTCGATGGAGCTGGTGGAGGATGGCAGCTCAGCAACACCAAGGACCTACTCAGGACTTTGAAGAGCTGCAACCTGTCCCCCCGTGACCAGTGCCTGCCTGGCCAGCGAAGAGTCTCTGGGACCTTGTCCTGAGCAGTGAGCGTGCTCAGCCTAATAGCTTCTTGAATCCTGGCTGTCTTTTGTGTGTGTCAGGCAATAAAGAATTGTTCTGTTTTATTTTGAAGTCACTCATATCCTGCTGGCAGAGTTTCTGTGTACCTGGTTAGTGGTGCCTGAACAAGCTAACCCAAAAGAGGGGTGTTAACAAATGGCAGTCTTTTATATATATACCAGCTGAAATTTGCTAAGAGGTAGGGAACAGCTTGAAGACAAAGGCTGTTTGGGTTAGAGGCTGGATAACATTGAACTTTTTCTACCACCTGGAATATATTTATACATTGGGTCAAGACAATGTCTCTCAGTTGAGATCTTTCTCTCTATCAACTTGTTTCAGCTGCATCTCCAGCAAAAATAAGACAATTTTTCCTCCAAAATGAAACATGTTGAGAACTTAATAAAAAGTCTATCATAATGGCAAAGCCAGTAGGTGGTTATTCTCAGTCTTCAACAGGAAAAAGTTAAGTCTTACAAATTGTATTGTTTTTTACCAAATAGCACCTGAACTGAATTACCATTCTGGTGTGCAACATGCACTGTACACAAGCAGAGGAAGAATAAAGACACAGTTTACAGCTGCTTTTGCAGCTCATGTCCTAAATTAATTTCTCAGACCTGGACCACACCATTCATGACAGTCTAGAAGTCTATGCTTATATTTGCAGGTGAAGATAGCCTTGTGATTGCTCTGCAGAGGGGACTTGCTGACTGTGAAGGCAAATACCTTGTAAAAGTAGTCATCCCGGATCTCCTGTGTCTAAACATACCTAAAAGGTAGTGACTGTCAGGTGTCTGGAGACATCTCATTTTCCAGGGATACTGGGACTGTCATGAAACCTTAGGGCTAGAGGTAAATGGCTAAGCTAATGACTGGGTCCTCGCCCACAGCTGAGCTAATTAGGCAGAACATGGGATACTACTGGGTAGGGCATGGGAAACTTCTGATCGTGGCAAAGTGGTGTGACAAGGCAACAAAAATGTCCAACAGAGCTGTGAGAGGTGATTGGATTTTCACAGCCACATGAAGGACAGTTACATGAGAGATGGCCAAGCTTCACAGATAACTGGGAGGGAGCAACTGAGGGCATTTTGGCAAGTGCAGTCTTGCAAGGCCAACAGCACCTAGAGGATTGCATCCGTAACACCAGGTAAGACCATGATCATTTTAGCATTGGTACCAGAAATGCCAAATTTCTGTACAGACCTATTAAACCAGGGAGCAAAGGGAAAAAAGCAATTAGGGGATGGGAAAGGGGAGGTACAAGGGAACAACCTATTCCATTTCCATCAGCTTATCCCAAAAGCTTTTCCCAACATGCTATCCATCCTTTCTGGAAGACGGGGAGGAAGAAATGGAAAATGTTTTAACTGCTTCTGGATAGTGAAAAGCAAGACAGGAGAGAGAATTGTCTTCATGCTTCCCATCCTTATTCTGTGATTGACTGGGAGACTGAGGAAAAGGACTATATGTGAGAATGGGTTAACTGGAGCAATGACTATACTAGATGGAATAAAAAACTTCTCACATCCCTGTTAACAAGCTGAAAAACATGCACTTTGCTTAAAGTGCCCTCAGAAGCCAGCGCATTGCATATACAGCTTTCAAGAACATTACTGCTGGAAAACCTCAGTGTTTGCTGTGATGTCCCCCTGTTCATGCTGCCGCTTGACAAACTACTAATCTGCAAGCGACAGAGTTACAGAGCAAGCAATATGCCAACCCAAATGTTTTCATGGCATTTTTGAAAGGTTTACAGTTTGGCAGGTATAGAAAATGTGGTTCAGCATAATGATTAATTTTAAGAGAACTGAATAGAAATTATAAAAATAGCAGTATTTTACAATGGTCTCCTTCTTTCCTGAGAAGAGGCATGTCAATTATAAAATGGGAGGCAGGGAGGTTGGATTGAATGCCTTTGAAAGGAATAAGCATCAAGAAAAAATCTTTCTGAGGCTGAGGGCTGTAAAAATAGCTCAGGCAAATGGCACCTTTCTTATGTTTCTCAGAAATTAATATTTTGCCCCTTTGCACTCATGCATGACTCATGCAAGGCCTCTTTACTCAAGCGTGTGTACACCTTGTCATGCCGGCTGCTGGAGACAGACACACCATCGCACATGTTTCAGAAAAAGTCAACTCATAGCTGCTTCTAGTCAAGGTCCACACAGCATTTTGTCTGCACTTTGCCAGGCATATGTCATATCTTGACATTGCTACAGGATGCTCTGTTCAGACCCTGTCCTCATTAGTGATGAAAAATTGCTGAATGATACCTCAGCAAAGACCCCGTGCAAAGCTGAGCGGAACCATGCCTCGGGAAAAGGCAGCTGAGCAAACACAGTCTGGAAGAAGAAATGGAATCAGATCTTTTTATCTAAATTCTGAAATTCCCCAATGCATTTTGGTTGTTTTCACAAAGTACTTCACTGGTGAGTGCGTGACAGGCAATAAAGACCTCTTATTTGTTCTTAGTGTTTCTTTATTCCTCATTCCTATGTACATTCCAGATGTGCTCCCAGGGCTGCTGTGTGGTCTCCTTTGCTGAATACGGCATTCAGGAATCCGGATATTGTTCTTGTCCCTAGGAAGCAGGTGAATGCATGCCACTGATTAGAGAAAAGGAAAGTATTTCAGTACCCCTTGTTCTTGCTATTTTGTGGGCACATTCGTAACACATAGATTGAGATATTTAAGTTTCAGTGCTCTTTTTATCTTTTTTTTCTGCTGCTGCAGCACTGGTTTGGTGATGAATATTTAAAATTAATTTTTTATTCTCTACCGGGAAACTTTAAGATCTGTTTAAAACCCTGCTGTGGTTTAACCCCAGCTGGCAACTAAGCCCCACACAGCCTCTCCCTCACTCCCTCCATGTCAGGATGGCGGAGAGAATGGTAAGGATAGAAGTGAAAACACTCATGGGTTGAGATAAAGACAGTTTAATAAGTAAAGCAAAAGCCATGCATGCAAGAAAATCAAAATAAGGAATTCATTCACTACTTCCCATCAGCAGGCAGGTATTAAGCCATCTCCAGGGAAGCAGGGCTCCACCAGCGTAATGGTTACTTGGGAAAACAGAAGTCATCACTCTGAGTGTCCCCCGCTTCCTTCTTCTTCCCTTGGCTTTATATACTGAGCATGACATCATATGGTATGGAATAGTCCTTTGGTCAGTTGGGGTCAACTGTCCCAGCTGTGCCCCCTCCCAACTTCTTGTGCACCTGCTTGCTGATGGGGTGGTGTGAGGAGCAGAAAAGACCTTGACTCTGTGTAAGCACTGCTTAGCAATAACAAAAACATCCTTGTATTTTCAACACTGTTTTCTGCACAAATCTACAATGTAGCCCTGTAACAGCTACTATGAAGAAAATTAACTCTATCCCAGCCAAAACCAGCACAAACCTATGCTTTTATCTAATCTAACCTAACTGGCATATTCCTTGTCCACCAATACATTCCACTATTACACCAAGAGGTTTCCTGATGTTTCCTTTTAGTCTTGTGCCTTCACTGTGCTTGATACTATAATCAAGCAGAAAAAAACCTTTAGCTACATATCGATTCTAAGAAACACCCCAGCTCCTTCTTTTCTCAGAGAACGTGATACCTCAGATCCAAAACATTGGCTTTTATTTTACCAGGAGTAAAGATCATTCATCAAATGCAATTTGGTTCCTCCTCTACCTTTTCCCCCTAAGCTCTGCTCTCTCCTGTAACATGTTTCCCCAGTTTCCCCCCATGAAGGATTACTGATGGTTTGACTGTGCTGACTGACTGAGAAGTCAGCACTGAACATCACACCTTGCTGCCAATCTGCCAGAGTTCCTTGAATGTCTGGAAGGGAGTGGATGAAGGGGAATGGTAGGTAGAATTTCTCTGGTCATTCAAAAAGACTTCAACAAAGTCCTTCACGAAAGGCTGTTATGGAAAATAGGTAGTCCTGAAGTGAAAGGTAAAAGGTCTGCCATGGATTAGAAACTATCTAAAAGAGGTAGGAAACAAAAAGCAGAAATAAACGGTCAATTTTCAGGCTGGCAAAAGGTTAACGCTGAGGTTCAGTAACTCTTGGAGAGACTTCAAGGACAACAGTTACTGAACATGTAATTTACTAACAAACTGAAATAAGCAGGAGAGATTCTAATATAGATGGCATTTGGTGAGTAGCCTTTTCCATACAGACTTGGAGTTATAGGTCGAGACCTCAATTTCCCTCCTCTCTGCTCCAAGGTTTGTAGGCAACATACATATCATTTCAAGCTCCCAAATGATCTATTGTGGTTTGAGCTTTTGGGAATACTTGAGGAAAGAGCAAAGACATAGCAAGTTTCCAGCCTCTTGAGCAGCAAACTTTAAATGAAGTCCAGAGGGACTCTCATCTTTTATAACACAGAATTTATTCAGCTGTACTCACAGTATATGACCCTTAAGTAAGCAAGCCCTCTGAAGCTAATACAATAGGACTTTGGAAGAAGGAGAAATGAGAAAAAGTACCTGGAAAAAAGGTGTCTCAACACCACACTGTAGAGAGTGATCAAGGACCAGACTTGTACGTTCACTTTCTTAATCCTAGATTAGAAATATCATAATCTCTCTTTCCCCAGAAAGGTTTTCTTTGTTTGCAACAAGTGATAGAAGTTTTACTTTATGATGGTGGCTAGTTTACTCCAATGTAACTACACTTGAGATAGCTGCAAATTAAAAAGTAATTAATGAATATTATTATTTTTCTGTAATACATTCAGTGACAAGACCATGCAGAACTGTATATCGAACTGCTGGAAATCCTGAACAAATCAGTAAGTTTATTTTAGCTGCATATTTTTCAGAACGAAAACAGGGTGCTCTCTTCTGCATTCTTTTCAAGCAGTTTCAGGGCAAAATATTATCTATTAATACATTCATAGATACTCTTGGAAAGAGGAGTAGACAGAGAATAAATGAGCTGCCAAGATTGTATCATGACACTCCTCTAGAGAAATATTTTAGCCCCAAGACTGATTCCCGTAACAAAAGTCAAAGCACATTCCATCTCGTGGAAAATTCTGGTTGTCATAGGCTACATATGGAGTACTGGAGCACCTGATCAAGATAAGGTCAAATACCAATGCACTTTCTGTGAGGCATGTAAGTATGAGAAAAATGTGTTAAATCTCAAGGTTAACATATTGCATATTTTTTTATTATGGAAAGAAAGAAAAAGAACATAATAGAATTGCAGATAGAATGGCTGATATCTCTCTGTCTGTATGATTTTGTGGAACAAGGGTCAGTTTTGGAACCCAATTTTTCTCTTACTGAGATGAAAGGAGAGCTTTTTTACCTCATTATAGTGTAAAGTGGTAATGTAAATCATTTTAGTGCAACTGTCAGGATCAACAGGATCAGAGAAACAGCAAGTCAAAACTTGTCTGGAAATCAATATATGCAAATCTTACACTGAACACAAAAAAGTGAAGGAGTTCTCTGGAAAATCATTAGATATCAATCTGGCATTTTAAAAGGGGCAATATTATCCCGTTGTATTTTTATGGTAAGTGGACTCTTGCCTAATCCTAAATATTTTGAAAATAACCTTGTTAAACATTGTAAAAAGTCTTATTGAAGACGAAATTGGAAAACGCAAATATTTATGGTCAAAACTTCACCCAATAAGTAGCATTATGCTGACATGTAGCAGCTCAGGATTTGGAGACTGGCCAAGGTAGGGCACTGCCAGCACCAAATAAAATTGGTCTTTTCCTCTTGAAGTACTTACATGTTTAGATTCCCTCTCCTTCCTTTTCCCATGGACTGAGAATTGCCTGAATCTTTATTTTTTTTCAGTTTAAAAAAGAAAGTTTAACAATATATAAAAGGTAGGGAGTCCAAAACACACACCACCATGGCTCTGACAGATCGTCCCATCATGTATCTGGCTTGCAGGATGAAGCTCTGAGAAAAGGGTGTTATTCCACTTTCACGGAAGAATCAAACTAAAAAGAGTGGCAATTTTTAAAAACACGGTTTTGAACACCATGCTTCAACAGTTCTTCAGTGAACAGAAATGCATTGATTTTTAATGCAAAAGTACTAGTTTATCCTCGCTAGACTAGTAGTATCCTACAGAGGGCACCTGCCCTGTGTAATTAAATTGCATCTCATTAATCTCTTCCGTTCATTCAGAATACAAACAGTGTAGTATTTTAATCTACAGAGTTTGTCATATCCCTTTAATAAGTTTTTTATAATTTTCTCAAGAATAAATATGCCATGAGTTTTGTTTCTGAGATAGATATATTAGCCATACAATGTTCCCTTATTATTCCTTTTATTTTTATAGTTAAACTGGAAGAGAAATGCACCTGAGGTAAATATAATTCTGCTCTATTCCTAATACTAGTAAAGGATTTCATTGCTTCTAAACTCATTAAGTCAGTACTTATTAAAATATGCAGGTTGCTCATTATGTCATGGAAAATAACATTCTTATTTTATTACTAGTTTCATTTCTATGGTTAGCACATAGTAGACTTAATTACATTGAATACTGGGATACATTTTTTTGTCTCAACCTGCATTTTCATCTGACTCTGCTTGATACTTATTATTTTCAGCTTATTATAAACTATGTCACAAGTAAGAGGAGTCACAACAGTTTGAAGTGATAGACTATTCTAAAATCAGACACCGTTAATGGTTTTGTACTCACCTAAAATTCTGATTGTCACAGCAGAATTTTTTTACTTTGAATTAGAATATTCCATATTGTGAAAACATTTTTTGGAGCAGCTTAGCATTACGTGAAAAGCATGCAAAACCCAAGCAAGCAAAGACTTTCAAAGATTTTGTGTTTTGCCTGAAAAGCTATAGAATCATCGACAATTTATACAGCTCCACCTTCTAAAGTATTCAGAGATAGTTTTTCAGGTTTTATTCTGTAGTTTTTGTTATATATTTTAAAATGGGGTTTTATATCCCTATGCCAAGGCAAACCTCAAATAAAGAAGAATCCTGCCTGAAATTAAGAAAAATCATGGCACTGTGGCCCTGACACAGATTTTTAATAGTCCTTAAATATCTTCTCTGAATAATAGATCTCATTTTACTATCAGCACATTGGTAGATCAAAGAGAGGATTGGAAAAAAGTAAACACAGGAGTGATGAAGGATAAATAAAACACTTCATAGTACTTATAGCTTATGCTTTGGCATAATCTTTGGACTTTGTGCCTCCTTCAGAGCCGTGAAATTAAAAAAAATTATCTTTTTTTCCTGTTACATTTTTCTGACTGCCAGACCCCTCCTCAAGTCACTTAGTGTATTTTTTTAAATTTTTTTTTATCGTACCCACTCAAAGAGCAATCTGTATATTATTTCCTTGTGGATAATCCTTTGGTGAGCAGTAGATTTTACTATGCTGTGCTGTCTACAAGCACCCGGTAAGAGAAAAAGTCTTGGGTAGTTCTTGTAATCTAAATAGGTAGAAGAGGAATGGGATGAAAAATTTAAGCAGAGTGGTGAAGTAACTAGACCAGATACTAAAAAAGCTTGTGGCAGTGCAACTCTAAACAAGGTGAGGAAAAGGTGAGCCTTTGTTGGCCTACAGTCAACTTCATTGTTGCGGGAAACACAAGTACCACCCCTTTGTTAAGACACTGTTTAGATATTCTCCCAAAACTGCCGATCTAGGTGAAGCCTTTTAGAGAAAAACTTATCATCGCTGTATTTTCTTCTGGACCATTATACCGTGTATCAATCAACATATTAACTTCCTGAGTCAATGTAAGCTTATGGTCACTGAGGGTTTTCAGTGACATCAACATACTTTTTATGTCAGCAGTGTTCCAGTTTCTCCAGATCTATTTGTTACTCTGTCACCCGTATACTGTACCTAGGACCTATGAATGTGAATAACCCACAGCTATATGGGCTGCAACCAGGAAGGGCCTCTGGACTGCATTCCAAACGCAGTATTTCTATATTGACCCGGTAGGTTGTATCTAGATAGGTTGTCCAGGCTGAGATCACTTCTGTGAATTCCCTTCAGGACTGTGGTTTGTATACCCGCTCCATGTGCACAAATGAGACAAAAACAGTTATTCTGATCTAATCTTTTTGGAAACTGAAGGGCTCTTCTCATATTATAGCTGTGCAATGAGCAATCTGAAGACAGAGTTCAATTTACTCACGCTAAACCAATAAACACCAATATTGTTATCAGTAGCAATACTGGTTTTGCTTCCAAAAGATGAAGGATGTCATCAACATGTGGTACAGCTTGCTTTGTGAATGCTTGTCATTGACTTCAGATGAATCTCTACGTAACAGAAGAAAGGGTTTAATCTGATGAAAACAGGCTATCCGTGCAGATGAAACTTAGATGTTTTAACGTGCCTTTTCACACACATAGCCGGTGCAAGTGAATATTCATCAACATCAGTTCATCTAACTCCAATCACAACTCATTTTAGAGTCTGAGGAGCTGGTAATTTTTGCCTTTGTTATAAAGAAAGCGCAATCACATTACAGAGCTTTCTCATTCTCCTAGTAATGAGTTTAATATGACATTCAGGAAAGTGCTTTTGTGTCTCATGTAACAAGGTTGTTTGTACATTTTTTAATGGAAGCTGCACAAAGGTATACAGAACAAGTATCTAGGTCTTATTTTTTTCTGTAAGCTGAATGTGAGTTAAATGTTAAATTACAGTAATTGTGTGCTGTTTTAATATTGCCTATTATGTACTAGGCTTCATTTCAGGGATGGCTTTCCCTTAACTGAATGGGAATTCTGAAGCTGTTACTTCCAGAAGGCCAGAGTACTTAGGGATTGCTGAGTTTCACAATCAAAATTTCAGTAGCCATTTGATGGATATCAAATCAAGAATGCCTTTAGAAATACAAGACTTTGTTCTTGGAGACGGGGTACTTCAGGGCTTCAGCTCCCTACTATGCCAACTCCTCTATTTTAGTCATAGAGAGTGAGCTGCAGCAGGCTGCATGTGGAAGATGTGCCTCTCATTATCACTTTTCATCTGTGCATGTCACAACATCATGGAAAAAAGGATGGTGTCATTATTTTTAGTTTACATTTGGGGAAACTAAGGCATGAGAGATGCCTTAAATGATTTGCCCACCTCATGGGCAAAGCAGAGCAAGAGACAGGAGCAACGTGGGATGGTTTCCCATTGTGTCCTGTCCCCATTAAAGAAAGCAGTTTCCACACTAGTTGTTATAGCTGGCAGAAAATCTTCAAAGGGAAAGAAAATGTAGAAGTAATGCCATTTTAAAATTCTTGAATACTCATGGGTTGAACTGAAATAAAAACACTTTAGCCAAAATCTCACCTATATATTCAGAAGGATAAAAGTTGTGAGCAGCCAGTGTGATTCTGTTGGTGAATTTAGACATGTTAACACTGCATAAGACAATTTAAGATATAGCTAATGCTATTATTTTGTGTAATGATTTCTGAACTTTTAAAAATCTCTATGAAAACTATACATTGGTCACAAAGCAATATGGAAAGCAGATGTACAGATCTGCTGGCAAAGTTGTGTTACATATTTAATTCATTTAAGTCATATCTTAAGAGAATGCAAGCTACTGTATTTATTGATTATAGTTTAGGAAGGCAATGATTTACAATTTCATCAAGGACCCTGGTATAAACAGTAGGAATGCACTGATGAAATGTGTGGATGACAAAAAAAGAGTTATTTTCAGTATAGGGCAATGCACAGAAAGAACTGAATGAGCTCAAAAACTGGAATGAAGTGAAATTCAGTAGGAAAAAATATCATGCTGCGTAACAAGAATGTCTGCTATTAGCAAAAAATGAAAAATGACTGAAAGAGGCGGGCAGAGAAAATCTCCTAAACCTGTACAGGCTGGTTAGAGACATGAACAAAGTAAAAGCAGTCCTAGGAGTTTTCATATGAGATATTTCCAGCAGAAGTACTTGTCCAAGGAAGTACTCGTCCCTCTGAGATTTGGGCTGCCTTATGGATGATTAAGGAAATATGGAGGACTCATGATTTTGATGTTAGGAAATAAAATTTCAAGAAAGTTACTATTGCTGTCTGTATTGGCCTTATGTGGCAAGATTTTGGTAGCAGGGGGGCTGCAGGGGTGGCTTCTGTGAGGAGACACCAGAAGCTGCCCCTGTGTTGGACAGAGCTAGTTCCAGATGACTCCAAGATGGACCTGCCACAGGCCAAGATTGAGCCCATCAGCAACACTGATAACGTATTTAAGAAAGGGTAAAAACTGCTGCATAGCTGCTGTGAAAGACGAAGGAGAAAATGTGAGAGAAACAGCCCTGCAGACACCAAGGTCAGTGAAGAAGGAGGGGGAGGAGGTACTACAGGTAGTGGAGCAGGGATTCCCCTGCAGCCCATGGAGAAGACCATGATGACGTAAGTTGTCCCCCTGCAGCCCACCGAGGACCATGGTGGAGTAGTATTCACCTGTAGCCTGTGAAGGACCCCACACTGCAGCCGGTGGAGATGCCCTGAAGGAAGCTGCAGCCCATGGAGAGCCCATTCAGAAGCAGGCTTCTGGCAGGAGCCGTGGCCTGTAGAGAGTAGCTCATGCAGGAGCAGATTTTCTGGCAGGACTTATGGCTCATGGAGGACCCAAGCTGGAACAGTCTGTTCCTGAAGGACTACCTCATAGAAAGGGCGCATATTGAAGCAGTTCTTGAAGAACTGTAGCCCATGGGAAGGACCCATTATGGAGGAGTTCATGAAGGACTGCATCTCATGGGAGGGATCCTGAAATGGAGCAGGGGAAGAGTGTGAGGAGGAAGGAGCGGCAGAGACAATGTGTTATGAACAGACTGCAACCCTTGTTCCCCCTCCCCCTGTGCCGCTCAGGTGGAGGAGGTAGAAGAGTCAGGAGTGAAGTTGAGCCTGGGAAGAAGGGATGGATGGGGGGAAGGTGTTTTTAGTTTTGCTTTATTTCTCACTATCCTACTCTGTTACAAGTAACTAGCAATGAATTAAATTATTTTCCCCAAGTCAAGACTGGTTTGCCCATGATGGTAATTGGTGAGTGATCTCCCTGTTCTTATATTAACCCATGGGCTTTTCATCGTGTTTCCTCCCACTGTCCTGTTGATGGAGGGGGAGTGATAGAGCATCTTGTTGGGCACCTGGCAGCCAGCCAAGGCCCACCCACCACACTGTCATCAGCAAGATCTATTATATCATTTCCAAGTGATAGAAACAGATTCAAGAGGCCCTCCACAGAGACTTAAATGTACCTTCTGTCAGGTCAGTTTTAGAGGAAAAGCTCTAAAGGCCTCTAACAAGGTCTTTGTTATGGGAATACGTATCAATACATACAAACGTACCAGAATGCACCTTCTGAATTTTCTAGCCTTCCTCTTACTAGAAAGACTGTAAAGAGCTCATTAGCTGTATTCATCTAACTTTTCTTAGGCATTCATTGATTCACTTATAATGATTGTTATAGAAGTCTAATTAGTATGACAGATACTGACATGTGGTACAATGAAGTTCTTTTGATTTATTAGGAGTGTGGAACAATATGCTTTTACAATTTTTTTCTGACTCTAAATGTGCAGATTTCAAGTCTTTTACAAGAGAAGGGCCAGTTACCACCCGTCCTTTTAAGTACTTTAAAGGTTTACTCCAGGGATGGAAGAATTCTTTGGGCATATGAATTCAGGAAAGGTTACATCAGAAGTACACAAAAATGGTTACTGAGTTACTAAGGACATTTCAAAGAGTTGAGGAATGGGAAGTAAGAATGTCCAGAACAGTAAGCCCCAAATCCTTGTATCCCCTTTCTCCTAAAGGCCATAATGATTTCCGTGTTGCAACACATTTAACATCAAAGAGCATTTTGGTCTCAGCAGAACTACAGACTCAGTTCATTTAATAAAGTAAAATGCCATAAAATATCTGGAAACTCTGATATCAGGAGGAGACAGGACCTCCCTCCCCACCCCAAAAAAAAACCCCAAACCCCACACACTGTGGGCTGAACTTCTGAAACCAAAGAGTTGCCTTCTGTGCACCTATTTTCTAACTCCTCCATGTAGCAGTGGTTATGTGCTAGCTTTAACATGCTATTCCATTTTTATTGACACTGTCAGAGTTTGCCCAAGAGTAGTTCTAGCTCATATGTTAAAAAATAAAATGAAACAACAAAACACCAAAACCAGCAAGCAATGTTTATAGAGAGTGCACTGGCTCATATTTCTCTACCCATTAAGCCTTCAAGTTCATCTGTCTTACTTTGCTTCATCACAGAGATGGTCCTTGGACTGTGGTACTTTATATTTCCTGACAACTTGAGTAGATTTTCAAGGAAGAAACATCCCTCTTAACAGTTCATGCTCTAACACCACCCCAAACAAGCATGGGTGGTGGTACTAATAATCTCCTTTCATTAACCTCCTTCTGGTTTTTCGTGGGAGGGTCTTGCCCTCATCACAGCAATCTTAGCTGCATACCATCGTTAGATTGCCTGTAATTCTAGGTTAGAAATGAACCAATAATGGAACTTTTAACCTGGTAATTCTTTCTGTTCATAAGAAGAGTTTGTTTCATTTTGGTAGCCAAAAATCAAGCTCTTCGTATTTCATCTGAGATACTAGATGTTGCTATTCTCCAAATTATGGTACTTATTCCCACAGGATTTCCCTCAAGATAGGGGACTTGCTATTTTATCATTTATCTTAAAAAGTAATTCTGGAAGCAGAGATCAATTAAAAAACCATGTTGTTTCATAGATTTCCTGGGACTTTTTGAACGACACACAAACTTTAGAAACTTAGAAAGCAAACAAACTTTAGAAACTCTTCTTTACTCTGGATTAAATATATATTGGGTTTTGTTTTTTGATTAAAAAAAAAATATAACACAAACCCTCTTTCACCTTACCATGTGTTAAGATATGGCTATACAGATCTGAGTGTTTGACCTTACATAACTCTTCAGTCCTGCTGGAATTTCAGCCCTTCTGGTGTAACATATTCCATGTTAGAAAAAAGTACTAGTTCACACAAACCAGAACTAATTCAATGGTTTTATGTCTGTATCTGATGTAAAAATAATAGGGAACCTGAGTCTGCAGTTCATGGGAATGCTGTTGTGTAAATGTATGACCATTGTTAGGCTGAAAAAAATATATTAGACATGCATGATCATTTGAAAAGATGTCAAGTGTGGGATGGATAAATGCCCTGTACCAGAAGAACCCAGTATAAGCGGTATACTTCCTATCACTAGCCTAGTGACCCACTGGTATGAGAAATCAAGGATTGGCTTTTGCTTTTAAATTAATATCACTGTTTCCTTCACTGATGTCAATGAACAGAAACATTCAAACATTTAGAAATTTTACACTCAAGACTGAAGAGAACTAAGTGAAGAACATCATTATACGGGTATGAAGTCCTTCATAATATGTATAAGATTCAACCTGGGTAGGGTAAATAGGAAGAAAAAATGATCCTACCATTCTGGGATGCCTTGGAGAAGTATACGGTTTTAAAGACAATCTCTGGGCACAAGAAGAGAATAAAGCCTTTGGGTAGTTGGATAGACCTATACATTGAACACAAGGAATCACAAGCTATAACTGGAAGCATCTTAAGATAACAGAGAATGTCACAAATATCATCCAGAGTTTTAACTGCAAAATCTAAACCTTTGTCTTAGTGCTGTGGAGGAACCACTCAGGATGTTCCTAGATTGGTAAGCCATATAATAAGGAGCCACTGTTTTGTTTCTTCATTATAACATCCCACAAACCATGCCTGGATGGTATCTTTTGTAGTGTGTAGTTAAATGCTTCAACCTTTTTTTTTGTTGCTGTTTTAATCACATTTCTTCTTGTCATTACAAGCTTCATTCATGGCCACATCACATTTACTATTTATTCAATAGAAATTATAACCACATCCTTAGAAAAAGAAGATGCATTTCTTGATCTCTCAAGCCAGAGCAGAATAAAACCCATCCTTTTTGCAGAAGTAGCCTGAGATGATCCTATATCTTAGGCACTGACTGCCGTGAAAAAATTCAGTTGTCCAAGATGAATGGGAGGAGCCCCATAAGAAGAAAAAAGGAGTGGTATTACAGTAATATTTGGCAACAGCCAATGGATTCTCCTAGTGAAACCAGAACATTAAATGTAAAAACACCAAGAGAGATACATCTTGCTGTAAGGTAGTGTTGTGGTTGAATCCCAGCCAGCAACTAAGCAACACACAGCTGCTCGCTTACCTCCCCCCTCAGTGGGATGAGGGAGAGAATCAGAAGAGTAAAAGTAGGAAACTCATGGGTTGAGATAAAGACAGTTTAAAAATAAAGTCACACACGCCAAGCAGAGCAAAACAAGGAATCCATTCACCACTCCCCACGGGCTGTTCAGCCGTCTCCAGGGAAGCAGGGCTCCGTCACAGGTAATGGTTACTTGGGAAGACAGATGCCATAACTCCAAATGTCCCCCCTCCCCTTTGTTCTTCTTCACCCAATTTTATATATGGAGCATGATGTCATATGGTATGGAATATCCCTGTGGCCTGCTGGGTGCCGCTGTCCTGGCTGTGTCCCCTCCCAGCTCCCCGTGCACCCCCAGCCTGCTCGCTGGCCGGCCAGCACGAGAAGCTGGACTGTCCTTGACTGCTGAAGAACAACTCAAAACATCAGCATGTTATCAACAGTTTCTCATCCCAAATCCAAACCGTAGCCTCACGCTAGCTTCTGTGAAGAAAATTAACTCTGTCCCAGCTGAAACCAGGACAGGAAGATAAATGCCATCACTCCAAATGTCCCCCCTTCTTCCTCCAGCTTTATATGCTGAGCATGATGTCGTATAGTATGGAATATCCCTTTGGTCAGTTGGGGTCAGCTGTCCCAGCTGTGTCCCCTCCCAGCTTCTTGTGCACCCCCAGCCTACTTGCTGGTGGGGTGGGGTGAGGAGCAGAAAAGACCTTGACTCTGTGTAAACACTGCTCAGCAATAATGAAAACATCCCTGCGTTATCAACACTGTTTTCAGCACAAATCCAAGACATATCCTCATACTAGATACTACAAGGAAAATTAACTCTACCCCAGCCAAAATCAGCACAGGTAGCATGTAGAGAAAGAAGGATCTATACAGTCTTAAAGAAAAAATTTGTTCATGTAAGTGGACAGAGAGGCATCTTAAGTATGAGATTATAATAAAAACCTATGAGATTTCCAGTATAGCTGTCAGCTAGAGTTAAACAATCTATCAGTTGGTATAAGGAAGGAAGATATTTCAGGAGCAGCTGAAGGAAAGCAGAAATTGAGAGTCCTAATTCATTTAGGTGTCAGTGTGTTACTACACTGCCGCAGCCTGTTTACAATGCTGCATGAGGCATGGTGCACACAGAAGGAGATCTTGCGGCCTGTGAGAGGACCAGAACTTCATGTTCTGTTGCACCCCAACCTTCCTCTGGAGTCTGTCAAGAGGTTTTGTGCTTTTGGTATATCTTTTTATTAAATCATCCTTAGCTTGGTTGTGCCTTTATTTTTATTTTTATTTTTCTCTTATGAATGTGATAAAAAAAATTGGCATGGGGCAGATTTGCCCTTATTTATAGGGAAGCAAATCCATATAGCCTTCTTGCGCTCTTTCTGTTGCTTCACTATCATCTTGAAGTAGTAAAATATCCTTTTTTATATATATAACATATATGTTTATACATAAAACTTGGAAAAAACATATATATATGTTTTCAACACTGGCAGAGAGTGGTTTCTTCTTAAGCTACCTGATGTTATGAAAAAGACTTACATTAAGGGAGCAGGCTCATTATTGGAATAGAGCTCTATCATTATCAAGTCACACTCCAGGTGTTCATTCCCACTCCAATTCTGTGACAAATTAGTAATTCTAATGAGTGCTCATATGGCAACTGCTATGATGGCAGATCCCTTACTCCTGTGGCTATGGCAATAGCATATCACGGGGTTAGCAATTGCCTTGATGTCCCATAAGTAATAATAAGAATAGACTGTTACATTTCTAGTAGAAGTTTATTGAGCAAGGAGGACATTAGAAGACACTTTTACTTAGATTGGGATAGTTAAAAATGTGCTTTCCACTTAGTTACAAATTTTTCCCCAAGGATCCTGAAATGGGCTTACCCAAATTATAGGCTACTCCCTTGCTGCTCTCGACCTTAAAATAGATACAAAGAAAAAGAGAATAAATGCCCCTTTTATCTCTAGTGAAAAAACCCAACGTTGGAGTCTATAGAATATGCACCACATATTTTTTTAATTACATTATAATCTGAAGTCTTTTGTTATTGGTATGAACTGGAAACAATATTACAGGGTCTATCTGCTCCAGCCAGACTGGCAGTCCATTTAAGAGCCTAACATTGAATCACTGACTTGAATCGGACTCCGATGACTTGTATCAAGACTAAGCCATGAGTACTTAATGTGTTCTTTAACGTAAAGGTGAAAGCTCACAAAGGGAAGTAAAAGAATCAAGTGTCATCAGAAATAAGAGCACTAATAGGCATATGTGGTGAAGTGTTTGGAATGTGAAGAATGTGCAGAAAAAAAAAGAAATAGGGAAAAAAAAAGTGACTGTTTATGCCCTGAATTAATCAGTTCTGTCTTCTAATATCCTGCCTGCTCAATAAACTTTAACTAGGAATGTAGCATTACACTCTTCTTATTACATATGGGAAATCAGTGTGATTGCTAACCCCACTAAATGTTATTAGCATAAACACAGGAGGAAGGGATCTGCCATTTTACAGCTGCCATATGAGCACTCCTCAAAAATTAGTGCTTATTTGTCACAGATTTCTGGGAGGTGATCAGCCCCAGTGCAGGCGTGTTCCGCAGCGGCAGAAACGTGGTGGGGGTGGTGGTGTACAGGGGGGATTCCTGAGCCCGGAAAACCCCAGGGGGGTGCAGACACCCCCCAGGAGCTGGCAGCTCGCACGAGAGCGGCTGATGAAGTGTGTTCGGGGCCAGGAGCGATGGCAGCCACCCCCCTCTCCCACAAAAGGCAGCCCTGGGGAGCGCTGCGACCAGGACGCCAAGCAGGATGTGGCACGTTGGCCGGGGCGTGGCCGGCTGTTCCCGCGGAATGGCGTGAGGGGCGTATTCCGCTGGCCAAGTGGGAGACTTGAAGCACACGTGACCCAGCAACCGGGCACTGTCCTGTGACCACCTGCACAGATCAAGGGCACTCATCCAACCTGGGGCAGGGACAGGCGGCAGACACACCTGCCTGAAAAGGTGTGCCCAGGTGGAGGACCTCCTGCAGCCAGTGGTTGAGCTGCAGGAGGCTATGAGAAGGCTGCACAACATCAGGGAGGCTGAGAAGGAGTTAGAGAAGGAGTTAGATAGCTGGTTCCAGCGCAGTGTGCAGTGGACCAACAGCCCATGGCCAAAGAGCCAAAAACTCCCCCACCGGCACACACAGAAGGGAGCAGGGTCAACAAGGAAGAAGAATGGATGGTTGCAACGGCAAGGACCAGGAGGAGGAAAAGACTTCCCCTGAAGCCTGAGGTGCACTTGCAGAAGCTCTGCAGACTGACGAGGAAAGACCCGTGACATCAGGAGAGACACTGGCGATAAGGCAGCCCGATCTGCTCCCCATATAATACCCAGTGCAACTGAGAAAAGTGATGGGTGATAGTAGTAGGTGACTCTCTTCCGAGGGGTACGGAGGCACTCACTTGCCAACCTGAGGCACTCTCTAGAGAGGTGTGCTGCTTACCAGGGGCTCATATCAGGGATGTCACCGAGAGGTTACCAAGCCTCGTACAGTCCACTGACTATTATCAGCTGCTGTTGTTTCACATGGGCGCCTGCAACACAGCCAGGAGCAGTCTGAGGAGTACCAAGGATTACAGAGCCCTGGGAGCGGTGGTTAGGGACATTTTGAGCACAGGTAGTTTTTTCATCAATCCTCCTGGTCAACGGGAAGGGGTGTGAAAGGGTCAGTTGAATCTGGCAAATTAACAAATGGTTACAGCCAGGGATTCAGCTACTTAGACCATGGGACTCACTTTGAGAAACCTGGTCTACTGGGGGCTGATGGGGTCTATCTGTCAGAGAAGGAGAAGAGCATCCTTGGTCATAGGATTGCCAAGCTGGTGAAGAGGGCTTTCAACTAAAACTGCTGGGGGAGGGGAACCTCAAGCCATTTCACTCCTACCATTTTGACACCAGTGCCAGCAACAGATGCCCAGAGCCTGGAGAAGGATCACAGGTCTGCAGGAGAGCACCTGAAGAGCAGCACAAGGGAATTCCAGGCACTCCAGCCAGCAAGTCAGCTTCATCGGGGGCCCAACTTAAATGCCTCTATGCAAAGACATGTAGCATAGGGAATGAACAAGAAGCATTAGAGACGTGCGCACACCTGAAGGGCTATGATCACATTGGCATCACAAAGATGTGGTGGGATGGCTCCTATGACTGGAGCATTGGAATGGAATGATACAGGCTTTTTAGGAAGCACAGGCAGGGGAGATGAGGAGGGGGTGTTGCCTTCTATGTCAATAACCAGTTGGAGTGCATGGAGCTACACCTGAGGATGGATGAAGAGCCAACTGAGAGCTTATGTGTCAGGAATAAAGGGAGAGCAGAGACAGGTGACATTATAGTGGGGATCTGCTACAAGCCACCCAACCAGGAAGACTGAGCAGATGAGACTCTCCATAGACAGACAGAAGCAGCCTCACATTCACAAGCCCTGGTCCTCATGCAGGACTTCAACCACCCCGATATCTGTTAGAGTGACAAGACAACAGAGCATAAGCAACCCAGGAGGTTCCTGGAATGTATTAATGATAACCTCCTTCTCCACAGTGTTGGTGGATAAGGTAAGAGTGACTGACGTCATCTACCTGGACTTGTGCAAGGCATTTGACATTGTCCCATACAACATCCTTGTCTCTAAATTAGGGAGACACAGATTTGATAGATGGGCTACTCGGTGGATAAGGAATTGGCTGAATGGTCACACCCAGAGAATTGTGGCCAATGGCTCGATGTCCAAGTGGAGACCAGGGGTGGGTATTGGGAACGGTGCAGTTTAACAACATTGTCAGTGACATGCACGGTGGGATGACACCAAGCTGTGTGGTGCAGTCGACATGCTGGAGGGTACAAACAGCATGACCAGTGGCAAACATTTTCTGGCACAGCTACCTGTGTGTATCTCTTTCTCTATATATAATGTAACATGCAACCACAACGGGAAAAATCAGAGGTTTGTGCTATAGTTACACAAACAAGACACAGGAAAATGGGAACAAGCACACTGTACGATCAAAATTAGGAATGGAGAGCGGCAAATACAACATCTAGTAGTACCAGGACAATACAGCAGAACAAGGAAAAAAGAGGTAAAGCCTGGCAAAGCCAGAGGAAGTTCCTCAGTTAAGTTCAATTAGGTGAACTATGTTGAGACAGGTAAGATCACACCCTTTCTTCTGGGAATGGAGTGAAGGACCAGGCTCAGAGCAACTTTGTTCCAGAAGAGGAGGTACTACAGAAGCATCTCTTCTGGAAGAGACTTCATATCCTGAAATGTCCCTGTGCCTGAGCATCCTTCAGGACAGGATATGAACTCCTTTTGTTTTCCCAGGCCATGAGGTATTAAAGGTAAAAGGAAAAAGCAACTTTTTCATCCCAATTCGGGCTCTAATTCAGGAGACCTCATCTTCCATTTAACATTAAACATTTGTTTTACAGGCTTAGAATTACATGTTTAAAATTTGCTATGTGTTTCACTTTCTTGCTGTAAATTGGGATTTATATTCGTTTCTTTCTGTGGCTGAACATTATAGTGGAATATAAATCCTTCTGAATGGTTTCTGTTGTTTTGGCAGGTCAAACTATTTCTTCCTGAGCTTTAGCTTTTGGCCTCCTTAGTTACACAATTCTGGTCCAATACCAGTGAAAGTGACCCATAATTGAGTACATCAGCCTGAATTAAAGAAATGCAGATCAAGGCATCATATCTAAATTAATTTCCTGACTTTGCATTTAGTCTTCTCTGCACTACCAATTATGAAAATGAAAGATAGGGCACTTGGAAACTGAAAGAGGACTTTGACAAGGTTGCAAGTCTGCTAAATTAAGGACACCTTGCCGGTTGCCAGTGTTTGAGGGCACTTGTACACACAGAGTCAAGACAGGAATGAATTCTGAAGCCATATGAAATGTGTTTTAAATAGGTATAAATTTAGGTCCTAACCTTGCAATATTCTACTTCCTAGTGACATCAGCAGGCAGAACAGAGCACCTTTGCCAGGAAATGAGAAAGTACAAATCCATCTAATATGTATGTTGCTGTAATTCGCTACAACATCTCTATCCGTATATATGTATTGTTCTGCCAACAGTGGTAGTAATGTCTGAAGGTTTTTTCCACGGACATTTGACATCTTGCCTTGATAGCAATAGATGACTGGCTACTGGTTCATAATAAAGATATAATAGTTTCATACTACACTTAAAGCAAAGTGTACTTTGCAGATCAGGTACTTCTGTTGCTAGAAACCATTAATAGTGAGCTCTTCTGAAGGCACGCCTCTTTTCTTTGAGGAATGCAAACTACAGGCATTGGTTGCAATGCCCCTTTTGCTGCTCTGAACCTCATGCAGTTCAACAAGGGGAAGTGCAAAGTCCTGCACTTGGAGAGGAACAACCAAGACGTTGTGGGGGCCTCCCAGCTGGAAAGCAGCTTGGCAGAAAATGGCCCGGGGTTCCTGGTAGACACCAAGTTGAACATGAGCCAGCAATGTGTCTTTGGTGCAAAGGCGGCTGGTGGTATCCTGGGCTCCATCAGGAGGAGTGTTGCCAGCAGGCTGAGGGAGGGGATCCTTTCCCTCTGTTCAGCACTGGTGAGGCCACACCTGGGTTCTGCATCCAGTTCTGGGCTCCCCAGTATGAGAGACATGGACATGCTGGAGAGAGTCCAACAAAGGGCCACAAACGTGATTAAGTGTTTGGAGCGTTCCTCTGATGAGGAAAGGTTGAGAGAGGTTCAGCCTGGAGAAGAGAAGGCTCAGGGGGATCTCATCAATGTAGATAAGTACCTGAAGGGAGGGTGCCAAGAAGAGGGAGCCAGGCTCTTTTCAGTGGTGCCCAGTGACAGGACAAGAAGCAATGGGCACAAACTGAAACACGGGATGCTCTGTCTGGACATCAGAAAAAGCTATTTTGCTGTGAGGGTGACGCGGGCAACAAGCCCTAGGTGGCCTTGCTTGAGCAGGACAAGGCTGAACGAAATGACCTCCAGAGGTCCCTTCCAACCTCAACCATTCTGTGCTCTAGACATTTCCTAATAAGTGTCCCAAATCTGTGGGAAATTATGGAGCCACTACAGCACTTAACAATAATTTAGGACACTACATGTACAAGCAACCACTTAAAACTGCAGATGTCGTTGGAATCCTGAATTACTGTGGTGTGATTTTCGCAGATTGCCAGAAATTTTTATTTAATTTAAATGTAAATTAATAAGTGATGATTCTACATAACTTGTACAGATATGCCTGACTTCAACTGTGTCCTTTTTGTTAACTGTCTTCTCTGCACCCTTGGTATATTATTTGTTACGTCAAACAACAGATTTTTCTTTTAGGTTTTCTTTATTTTTTTAATATATAGTTCTCTTTGCAACTGATTTTATCAGCAGCTTGTTCATCCCACACCAAGGTGCAGGCATAACTCATAACTTGTGAGTTTGTGGGGGGGTTCTGCTCTGGTATTTGTGTGACTGATAGCTCTGTGGAGTTTTGTAGGTTTGATCAATTATTTTGCTTCATGCAACAAATCATGTTGCAATCATATCTTGCAGATAGAAATTTCAGAGAACAACACAAGTCTCTTTTTTATGGAGAATTTAAATTACATGAGTCATTTTGAAATCGCTTGATAAAACGCTAGACAGAAAAGGGGGTTGTAAGTGTTTGATACTGCTTTAGTGATCATTCTTATTGTCACAAATACAAACAATTTGGTATTTTTCCTTGGTATTGTGCTCTGCTAAAAAGCATGCTGCCTTTTCAGAAAACTTAAATAATATAAATAGCTTGTGTAGATCAATATAAACCTGGGTTTGTCCTCTAACATAACCTCCAAAAAAAAGTATTTCTTTGTGGCATAGGCAAATTTTGAACATAAGAAGTGTTAAACTTGTCTTATGCTTCAAACATGCAAGTTAAAAAAAAACACCTAAGTAACCCTGAATGTTTTCAATTTTACTTTCACCACCACTTGCAATGCCATTATAGAAATTTAATTTCCATATAGAGTGAATCTATGAATTTTTTCTGTATTAAATATTTAACTTTATTAGTACTGTTAAGCTGATTTTTTTTTATTTAAAATACATTACATTTTGTAGGTTGCTGAAGTCTCTGTGTATAATCTATCAAAGCACAATGGGAAAACACATCCTCTCCAACTAACAGGGTTATGTTATGTTCAAATTCATTAGTACTGCCCATAGTTTGGGTGATATTTAGGGATGAAGTGAAGGTGTTTTGCTTTCTAAAGGTCTAAATTTTAAGGATGGTCTTTAGAGCCTCATCAGCTCATGATATGCTGTCTGCTTCCTATGATGTGTAAATGATGTCCAGGAGACATTTTTCCCTGGCAAGCTTGGTTGGTTAAAGTTTTTTTCCTTTTATTTTCCTTTTGTTTGTTTTGTGTTTCTTTACTCACAAAAACGGTGTCATCATTTTGGCTGAAAAAGATCCCAAATGTAGGTAAAAGAATGTCTAAAGTTACCTCTTTTCAAGTGGCAAAAAGTACCTGCAGGATGGATTTTTTTTACCCACCAGAAGGAAATCTATTTTATCCTTAAGAATGTTTTATTCTTTATTTCTGACTGGACATTACTCTTCCAGTTCAGATTCTACCAGTCTTTTCCTTACTTTTTGGTCTTGCTGTTGACCTTCAGAATACCAACTCAAAATAGTCGCTCAGTCCTGTTTCTGGACACTCTCAAGTCCCTTTGCCATGTACTAAACAACCTAAAGTAATATCCTTTATACTACTCTTGCCATGAAATTAATGGGGAATGTTTTATTTACTTAAAAATAAAAACCCTTATGAAATGTAAAGAATTTGTGCATTTGAAGAGCTGAGCTGAATGACTCATATAAAAGAAACTGGCTCTGAATAGGTAGCTTGGGGTCATGGTTGCAATTTCATTTTTCAGATGCTTTAACTTAATGGTCAAATCTTTTGCCTCATCTTTCTTTCTTCCCTGATTCATATACATATGCACACACTGATATGCTATTGCTAACAGAAAACAAAGCGTTATCAGCATTATTTTATGGAACCTTTATTAATCTCCATACCGTACTGTGACAAAAATAAGAGTAAAGATTTTGTACATCTGGTCTACCCGCAGGAACAGCAGCTTTTATGTTTGCTTTATACTCCTTCATAGCAGGTTCCTGTCACCAACAACGGCTAAAACAGATGCATGGACAATATTTGTTTCGTAGAACTTAGCTTATCTCCTGTTTTGATGAATATGCAACAATCCACCACTTTGATGAAGCCAGGGGAAAGGCAAATGATAAAATGTATCAGGACAAGCATTTTCATTAATTACTGGGAACTATTAATGTTACGTCAGGCACTGTTTAGACCTTGTGTTGAACATTGCGTACAGTTGTGGTTACTATGCTTTCAGGAAAGATTAATTACAGGGGGAATGGATGCAGAGGAGAGGTCACAGGAATATTAGGAAACAGAGTGCCTCCCTTGTGAAATGTGGATGACAGCTTGGTTTTTTTTCTTTTCATCGAAGCAAACCAAAGCCTGAGAGGAAAGGCAATTGCTTTCCATACATGTAATAATTAGAAGATGGTCACTGGAGAAGAAGAGCAACCTCTGGTAACAATGGTAACAATGGCATGAGGGCAAGAAATTTAAATTATCCATGAATATTTATGAATTTATGTTAAACCCCAGAAGGTTTCTAATAATAAGGGCACTTAGAAAACTACGTGAGAATTTAACAAAAGTGAGGGAACAAAGGAGCATGTTTCAACACCAAACTTAGCCAGTGTATGAAGGAATTGAGAGATACGGCTAGATTGTGTTTAATGGATCATATAGCCCTCCAGTGCTATATGAAGTAGTGCTGCCTTTCCTATTCATTGATAGACGCCTCATGTGAAAGCTGATTTGCCTGCAGCTACTTTTACAGGGCACAGCTTTTTTGTTTTCCTAGTATAGGTACTTGGGTTTATGTATGGAGCACTCTTTCTCAACAAGAACATCAATAGCTAGTCATTTTCCAGCTTTGACATCTCTCTTTGTATGTTGGTTTACAAATACAGGCTTTGACTTTTCATTACTCTGTAATACACTTGTAACCACATCAAGAATTTCCTAGGATAGAAAGCTAGTTTGTAGCACGTGGAAGTGAAATGTTTAAATTAGCTTTGACATGCAACTTAATTCAGAAGTCAATACGTCTCTCCTGTAGACACATGATCAAAGGGTTTAGCCCACCCTTTTTGTAAACATTGAATTACTCTATAGACATTTAACAAAATAATGAAGCAGTCATATTAGAAAATAATTTCATTTTGGAATAATTTCCTTCTGATTCAGTTTTCTTGTACTACACATTCGTTGTATCACATTGTGAAAATTCTGTAACTGAGACATGTCTCATTCAGAGTAGAAAAAAGAAACCATTGTAATTTCATTGTTATTTCGTTTTTCAGTAATATTATGCACATTCAGCCACACTTCTTAAAAATCTCAGTACCACAGATCTGTATTGTCACATGCCATATTATCTTTATTTATAGGATAAGTTTTACAGATAAATAAGAATTAAACTCATAGCTGCAAGAGAAATCAAGTATTACTTCATCAGCCTGTCTGGATTTCTTCTTTGTCAGGACTAAAATGACGTTACCATAACAAGACATAATTTTTCCCAGCCTCTGTAACGATATAAATATCAAGGGATGATCCAGTATAGTATACTGATTTCACAAAGAAATGTGTCAAAAGTTTGTAATGAAAGTATAACCCATCCTGGTGTTGACTGAATGATTCATTAGATGTGCCAAATCTCTTCAGCTGCTGTTGTGCTCAGTATTTTTCAAGATTCAGACCCATGAATCCCACTGATTTCAGTGTACATTATATCAACCTCAATATTAACAGAAATATCCTTATCTTTGGGATAAAATATCCTATTCTAAATGAAGATAAGAGATCTGCAAAGGTGAAGCTGCAGGTTATAGCTTCATTTTCAGCTCTATCTAAAACAAGATATTTTTAGTAAACTACTCTTTTGATGTTCCTCTTATACCAGAAATATTTTAAGAGTAAAAAATAAATAATAAAAATCTAAATAAATATTTTGGTATGGCCATAAAGCAGCAGAAAATACTGATCTGTTTACTAGATTAGGTACCTGTTTTCCATACACAGAGCACATCCACATGATTCGAAACATTTTCCAGTTTCTTACTGGTACCACCACTGAATTTCTATATATTGAACTTGTTTGAGTTCTCTACCTAATCAGAAGATACATAAGTGGTTTATTTCAGTGTTTTACTCAGGTTTATTTTTATGTGGATATAGAGATTTTATTTAGAGATCTTGCCAATATGATTGCAGATTCCTACTATGGAGCAAAACTTCATCAAAGACTTAATAAAGCTATGAAATGGAAAAAAACCAGACTTTATAAAGTAAAGAACAAGCACAAAAATATCATTAATCTGTATGTCACCTTAAATTCCCTGGTAAGAAAAAAAATTAAAGGAAATCTAAATGTACAATCAGTACATTTCTTATTAGCAGTTTCAATGTATTTTAGAAAAGGAAGAGTAATTTCTCATGTTCAGGAAGAAAATTCTGATTTATGATTGGTTAGAAAAAGCATGTGAAATTTAAAAGAATAATAGAATCTTTGGGGTGGAAGGGATCTTTAAAGGTCATCTCTAGTCCAGTCCCCCTTCCACGAGCAGGGACATCTTCAAGCACATCAGATTGCTCAGAGCCCCATCTAACCTGACCTGGGATGTTCCCAGGGATGGGGCATCGACCACCTCTCTGGGCAACCTGGGCCAGGGTTTCACCACAACCACCGTCAAAAATTTCTTCCTTAGACCTAGTCTAAATCTGCCCTTTTTCAGTTTAAAACCATCACCCCTTGTCCTATTGCTACAGACCCTGTTAAAAAGCCTGTCCCCATCTTTCTCCTCAGCCCCTCCAAGCCCTGGCAGCTGCAGGAAGGTCTCCCCGGAGCCTCCTCTGCTCCAGGCTGAGCCCCCCCAGCTCTCCCAGCCTGTCCTCCCAGCAGAGCTGTTCCAGCCCTCGGAGCGTTGCTGGGGCCTCCTCTGGCCCCGCTCCAGCAGGTCCGTGTCTCTCCTGTGCCGAGGGCTCCAGAGCTGGACGCAGCCCTGCAGGTGAGAGTACTTCAAAAGAACGAAGCTATATTAATTGGAGACAAGAATCAATCTGTATTTCCAGCATCAAATTTAGGATATGATTGTGCTGGTAACTGGTTTTCAGGTTCTACTGCCCACCTCCTCTGGGTCACTGAGGCAGTGATGGTAGTCACTAGACCTGAAGTAATGACCTTGTCTCATACCTTACAAACCAATTACTTCATTTTCCCAACTGAGAAGAAGATAAATCTCTTTTCATGTGTTTTCTGAGTGAACTGTTTGAACTGTAAGAGATAGCGGCTAGACTTGTTTTTGAAAATGCTTGAAAACAAACAGAAGTGTTAAGCGATCCGCTTCTCTTTTGGTATTTCTATGTCCCAATGTTTTAATAATGAGAAATAATTTAAGTTAATAGTGAATAGAGCTATTTTAGCTTTTAGGGTTTTTGAGAACTCTTTTATAATATTGTTTTCTCTTGGCTTAAGCTCGGAATAGTGTGTCAGCTAACAGGATCAATCAAAATATGCAATCTTAAATTTCTTCAGTTCTTAGCTCCTGTCACAAAATTAAACAAAGCATTTAAATTCTGAATATGTTTTAGGTAGAAAGTCAACACCTTTAATACAGGATTAAAATGTAATAAAAATAAATTTTGTACCCCAAAAGGTTTTTATCAATTAGATTAGAAAACCATACCAGTTCAGTGGTACAACACTGATGATTTCATTTTTACAACATTTTTAATGATTTTCAGTTATGTTTTGAAAACTGAGTTTGTTGGCTAAAATAATCCTCTATATATTGCTGTCTATTTTTATTCATAGTTCACTGGGATTTTACAAAAGGTTTTCAAGTTGTTGAAAAGTTTTAACTTTTGAAAATGGTTTAAAAAAATATTCCATCACTTTTGCTGAAAACAAACATTCGTTTGTTACTGTATGTGTTTTACAGAATGGATGAAATACTTAATGGATATTTTTCTTTCAAAAAATTCTTATTTGTAAGAAAGCCATATATTGTGCATCAATATTTTTAAACATAATTTAATGACTCCAGGGAAAATTCAGCCTTTTTTTTTTCCCCAAATTTTTCTTGTTACTTCTGTTGTTTGATTTTGGGTTGGTTTTCTGGTTTTTTGTTTTTTTGTCTCTATCCTTTTCTCTCCTTAGAATACCAACATTTCCCCTCTCCAGGTTTTCAGTATCTGAATTTGATTTATTTTCCTAGAATAAAGTCAAATGCAGTCACTTATTGGGCAGAAAGGAAGCAAAATTATAAAGAAAGAGCATCGCTTATAAACTAATCCAGATCATGCACTCTGCAGTATATCACATTTCCTTGCCTTGCCTAATTTAGTTCTCTAGCGATGCCTCACTAGTGAGTTTGCGTACTGTTATTAGAGCCTTCGCAGTGGAAAACAAGGCATAGAAAAGATAAAAGAGAGAGGATCTCATTTTCAGAATGGAGGCACCTTTAACTTGTACTAAAATTACTGGCAGCAAGTGTGGAAGACAGAATATCGTCAGTGACTGAACAAATTATTTATTTCAAAACACTTTCAAACATATTTTATAGAAATTGTCGCTTTATCTCCTTACCTTCATTTAGAGCAGTTCAGGGAACATTAAAAGTAATTAGGGATTTTCTAGCTTATTCTATGCAGTGTTCTTCTGTCATTAAAACTGTTAATATGAGTAATCAATATCCAGGAGCTGGTTTTTGCTTTGGTGAGCAATTCAGTGAGTTAAGTGAGTAGCTGTCTTATATCTTGAAAGATACTCACGCAGGGACTTTATATCTAGTACAATTAGTTGCCTAAATATGGTTAAATGTGTAGAGCATCACTCAGAACTAAATAATTTATGTGTTACTCCAATGAACACCAGTAACTTATTAATTTCTATTAAGGTTGTTTCACTCATTTTTTATTAAACTTGAGAGCTGTGACCTATCTAGAGATTTCTGGTTAAATTAAGCTAATTGAAGACTGGAAACAGGTACCATGAGAAAGGATGTGAAGTACTTAATATAAATTTAAGTTAATGAATATAATTAATTTGGAAATGTGTTTTTTTTTGTTCTAAAATATCATTTTGCTTGCTCTAAGTAAGATCATGTCATTGTATAAATAACTGAGGCTCTTCCTCTCTCCAAAATCCACGAACCACCACTGTAATGTTATTATCATGGTACTTTGTTCATCAAAGCTTACGTTCAGTTTTCTAAACATGTGGGATATTTGTCACAGGAAGGAACGCAAAGGGTAATTCATACTTGCCTGTCATACCTTAGACACCAGAGGCTTTTCTCTATGCGTGAATCCATATGGGATACCGAGATGAGCAAAGTGATGTGAAATATGTTCATCTGATTCGCGTGATGAAGTGTAATCTTCTGTACTTTTATGGATTTCTCCTGCACCATAAAAAGGGGTATTTTACAGGAGAAAAGTAAACTACTTTGCTGGTATATCAGCTCAAACCAGTTTGACCACTGACCACATAGTATTGTGTAAAGAGAAACTTGTAAAGTGCACGCATAAGGTTTGGGGTCATCCTGGGGGCACGCTGAGGAAGATTTGAGAAGACTCTAGCAGGAGAAGAGGGCATGCGCTGAAGAAGACACGCCTGTTCATTAATATGTATTAGAAGACACGCCTATTCATGAGTATGTATTAGCGAACAGGATCACGCTGAGGAATTCGAGAAGATTCTAGAAGGAGAAGAGGGCATGCGCCAAAGAAGACACGCCTGTTCATGAATACGTATTAACGGACAAGATATAAACCGGGAACAGGAACTGTACCGCGTGCGTCTTGGTGGAGCGGAGACTCCCGGCGCACCCAGCGCTGTTTGCTTGCCTCTATTCGCTTAATAAATTGTAAATTTGAATTGGAATCCTGTTTGGGACTAAATCATTTATCACAGTGACATGGTATCAAGGGCAACATATGCCATTCCCCCACAACTTAAAGCAGAGAGTCAATGGCACTTGAGGCAGCGATGATGCAACAAACTTACTAAAACCTCATCCATGATGGTGAATCTTCACCCTATTGATATCCAAATGAAGCGTTCGTTATAACAATCAGAAACTCCATTTTATTGACAGTAACCTGGTAGTAAGACCAAAGTTCCGTATTAAAGGCAGGTAAATACATGGGAAACCAGAAACATGCAGATAATCAATGCTGCGTGCTCTGATCTTGCTGTTAAAACACTTACTGTGAACTCAGGAGGCCTGGCTTCAACAGGGTTAGTCACTTTATTTTTTGTCTCTTTCTGTGAGCCCAACAGAAAACACCCCAATAATCACAAAAAATACTGAAAATGCTGTAGTTTTACAGAGCACACATTGATTCAGTCGTATTTATTCATTTTCCTCAACTCCCCTTCTCTTAGAAAAGAACTTCCAATTAACATTTTGTTGTGTAAAACATATGTGAATGTGAAATACTTTTACATCAGGCTACTTCCTTTCCTAGGATGGTGAGGATTAATGGGAAAGAATTAACTTTTGACGAAAAATAAACAAACAAGCAAAAAAACCCCAAAAAACCAAAACAGTGAACTTGGGATACTCATAAAAGTTAAAAAGTTCTGCAGGAGTACAATTATTTTTTTAATCTGAAAATTTCATAGAAATTATTCTGTACAGTTTCTGTCTCTCCCTGTTGTTTGTTTTTAATCTTTTGATTGAAAGACCTTTACATACCTTAACAAGAAAAATGTAAAATAACAACAAAAGCAAAGTAAATAAACCATCACTTGCTGATATTTTTCACTTCTGCATAATTTAATTTGAGGTGAGAATGGTATGAAAAATTATTAATTCTATTTGACTACACTCAAGCTAAAATGTTACTATGAATAACAAGGAATATTTGCAACTAAAAAACTGAAAAATTATGTTCTCAAATTGCAATTGTAAAGACATTTAAATACAATGCATTTAATTAATGATTAAAGTGATAGTCTTTTTTTTTTCTGGGATTGAAACATTAACTTTAGTTTTCTATTTCAAAGTCAGACTATGCTATGTTGCCACGATACATATGTGTGCGTATACATATGTATATGATGGAACTAGAGATTGTTGGGATGGGAGACTATGTTGAAAAGAGTAAGACGTTTTTCAATTGTCTTCAACAAATTCAGAATTTAGCATAGCACAGGCTTTGGTTTTCCAGAATTATCATCATACACAGGCATACAAAGCAAACACAAAATTTGGTAGGATTTTACAGCATTTTTTCTTGTACAAATACAAAGAAAACACAAAGTTTGGTAGGATTTTACAACATTTTGTCTTGTACAAATGTCTATATGAAGTACAAGTATTGGATTCTAGGGTCAAACAAAGGCAACATCCTATCAACATGGGACAAAAGCCATTATAGACTCCCACGCCTGCTTTTTCTAGCTCTGCGGCAATTCTGTGCATAAAGTGCTGTTATGTATCTCTATACATTCTCTGTCTCTGAGCACACATAAAACTCAACTATTCACAGTGAAAGCAAAGATCTCTCTTGTGGTCCCCCAGCATTTAGTGCCCTCCGCAGGATATTTTAGGTTGGGTTTTAAAAACTGATTATTGATGTAGTTGCATAGGTGCTAGCAAAATTTATGCAATAACCCTTTTAAAATTCGTGGGAAAATATGCAGTCAGCTTGCCATCATTTCTATAGTAGCAAGAGACTGTATATTTCATATATACCCTTGAATCCCTCTTACGTTATATAAACTCAATTTATCTAAGAAGGAAGGAAATGTACATCACCACTATTTCATTAAAAAACTTTATATCACTATTAGTAAAACTTTGCTCTTATATTAATGCATTCATTTAAGACTAGGCACTAACGTGTGAAATAGTAAAGTACGGGATACATGCAATGAAATTTATAAATTAAGAAAAGGGATGGGTGTAGGACAGTTGGTATATCAAGTTATAAAGGCAAATAACCTATGGAAAAAATACTTCAGATGCAAAAAATACATGAATTAATTTGAAAATAATAAATGTTAATAGGCCATTAAGTAGCAAACACAGAGTAGCTGGATTGATAGATCGCTTTTCAACCTACCTGGATCAAACTATTATTTCCTCCATACTCTAGAGTTAAAATAAGAAAATACCAAAAGTATCAAAAATATTAGACTAAATGCTTCCATTTTTACCTAAAAATTCCAACCATTAGTAATCCAGTTAGTTACCATTTTGTGGTAACTTTGAACTTTGAAAAAGCATGTGAAAAATGCCACATACCAATCCATTTAATTACTGCTTTGTTCTGCCTAGTCTCTTCGTGCAATGAAATAAATGAAAATTAATGGCTTCCATGCAACATGCTCTTATATACTAGTACCTTAAAATCTTCATCAATAAAGTTGCCAAAATATTGCTAGAAGGGGTTTTTTTGTTTGTTTAGACAGACCTGCATGAACCAATAAATGAAACAAAAGAGATGCCAAAAGGTATCCAGACGGTTGCAGTTCCCCAAATCTTATACCCTTACAGAGTCATAACTGACAAACCCCACAGAGGGGCTTTTACAGAGGAAAAATATTGTTTCTGATCTTTCAAGTGCCTGGTTATCACATTACATCTAATTGATGACCATAAATATTGATTTGGGGCATGAAGGACAGGCTTTGACTACTGAACATTGATATACTGCTTTCTGTTTCTTAACCCCAGCAGTTAACATTTTGCAGCAATTGTTGTACGAATGTTGAATAATTACAGGCCTTTTGGGTCTGTGCCAACTCAGCACAGTAATCTACACGAAGCAATTTTGTACTTCCTCCCAGTGTTTTATTTGGTTTTAATTAGCACAGACCAAAAGATCTTCCACAGGCTATTGCTAAAGACATTGGGCACTGAATGGGTGCAAGCCTACAAAGTCAAACCTGTCCCTGCTATCTTGTGGTGCGGAGGAACGTACCCATCTGACTTTCTCTTAATCTGCTTCCCCCATGTCAAAGTATTTTTATCCCATACCAATATAAGTATATAACCTGCAGGCAACATCCAAGACCTTAGCATTGTGTTTATTGAGCTCTGTACTGAGAAATCACAAAGGGCGCCTGAATGTTGTTTTGGCAGTTGACTTGGTTCAGTTTTTCCAACAAACTGTTAGTCTTTCTGAAAAATGTACTGCGGATCTGGCCACATGTAGTTATTAAAGATAATGTGGCACTTTTACAAGAGTGTTTTAGCCTGGTGTCCTAGCTAAATCCCCATTGAGATAATTACACTCTCCTACTTTGAATAGCTTTTCCACCCCTAAAATTTCTTTATTTCTTCTCATAAACTGTTGTGGAGAACTGCAGTGTGATGGTAAGGAGCCTGGCAGATGTCGCACTCAATGTATTACCCATAAAAATGCTATCAGCCTCTTTGGATTGAGGTAAATTATGTACTCCTAAATTTACAGCTTACGTGCTGAAATACTGCATGCATAAAATGTGTCTCAACCCAGACAAAAATATTACACCATCAAGAAGTTTCTCTAATATAAAGGGAGAAAAGCCCTGGAGAATCTTTCTGTGTGGGGAAAAAAAAAAAAAAAAGTCCTGAGGATTACTTTGCTAGGCAAAAATCAGAAGAAATAAGGGAAATCTCAGGAAAACCTCTTCTGTTCAGAAAAAACTTTCCTAGACAAGTAAAATAAAAGCAAACAAGCAAGCAAAAATATTTTATTCTGAACAAGGAAAAAAACTTATTGACAATGTTACTGTTAATAAAGCCTTGGTTAGCTTCCAAGGTGAAGTTTTTATAGCTGTTAGAATTCATATAGCTAACAGGCAAAGAGTTCCTATTGTTCCATACAGTTATTCTCATTAACGTACAAACTAGATCCAGATTTTTGTTAACTGCCAGATTAATTTATTCTTATACGTTTCCAGGAAAAGGAAAAGAAAGCAAAAAAAGAAGGAAAATGTAATAAAGAAACCGTTTCCTTTCCTCCTTCCTATGTGAAAACTGCTGAACTCTATTTAGAAAGTTTGAAAAAGGATTTCAAGGTGAATTCCTACTGCAAGATGATACAGTGCACTCGTGTGTAAAGCAAAAGAGGTGGGAATAAATAGGCAGCTATAGCATGGAAATATTGTCGCTGGTTGCACATCTGAAGGGAAAAAAACTTATGGTGGAAAAACAACTTTCTTTAATGTAATAGGAAATAACTGCAGAGCAGAGTAACACGACAGCCTCAAACATGACAAAGAATTTAGGTTGCCTGGTACAGGTGTTTTTAAGATGCTTTTAAGAGCCTAGCTACTTCTTATCTCCCACTGTTAACTACTCTCAGTGGAAATGCGTACTTTTTAGAACTAGAAGCTTTTCCCAAGAAAGTTTGCTTGTTTTTATAATACCTGTTTGTTCTGGAAAAATAACATCTTTGAAGTTAGCTGCAGCACTTCTTTAAAAAAACAGTTAAAAGCCTGAAAATATTTAGACACACACAAGTCTATGGGGCCAGACAAGGGGCACCCAAGAGTGCTGAGGGACCTGGCAGAAGTGCTCACCAAGCCACCTTCCATCATTAATCAGCCGTCCTGGCTAACTGGGGAGGCCCCAGACGACTGGACATTAGCAAATGTGACGCTCATATAGAAGAAGGGTCAGAAGGAGGATCTGGGGAACTACAGGCCTGTAAGTCTAACCTCGGTGCCGGGAAAGGTTATGGAGCCAATCATCCTGAACACCATCAACACGGCATGTACAGGACAACCAAGGGATCAGGTCCAGCCAGCACAGGTTTTTGAAAGGCAGGTCTTGCTTGACTAATTTGATCTCTTTCTATGACAAGATGACCCACCCAGTGGATGAGGGAAAGGCTGTGGACGTTGTTTACCTGGACCTTAGTAAAGCCTTTCACACTATTTCCCACAACATTCTCCTGGAGAAACTGGCTGCTCATGGCTTGAACGGGCATACTCTTTGCTGGGTAAAAAACTGTCTGGATGGCAGAGCCCAGAGGGCTGTGGTGAATGGAATCCAGATGGTGACCGGTCACGAGTGGTGATCCCTAGGTCTCACTTTTGGGACCAGTTCTGTATAGCACCTTTATCAATGGTCAGGATGAGGGGATCGAGTGCTCCCTCAGTAAGTTTGCAGATGACACCAACTTGGGTGGGAGTGTTGATCTGCTGGAGGGCAGGAGGGCTCTGCAGAGGGATCTGGACAGGCTGGATCGATGGGCTGAGATCAACTGCATGAGGTTTAACAAGGCCAAAGGTCAGGTCCTGCACTTGGGTCACAACAACCCCACGCAACGCTACAGGCTTGGGGAGGAGTGGCTGGAGAGCTGCCCGGCGGAAAAGGACCTGGGGGTGTTGGTTGACAGCCGGCTGATCATGAGCCATCAGTGTGCCCAGGTGGCCAAGAAAGCCAACAGCATCCTGGCCTGTATCAGCAGTAGTGTGGCCAGCAGGAGCAGGACAGGGATCGTGCCCCTGTACTGGGCACTGGTGAGGCCGCACCTCGAATCCTGTGTTCAGTGTTGGGCCCCTCACTACAAGAAGGACATTGAGGTGTGCAAGCATGTTGAGCGAAGGGCAACGAAGCTGGTGAGGGGTCTGGAGAATAAGTACTGTGAGGAGTGACTGAGGGATCTGGTATTGTTTAGTCTGGAGAAGAGGAGGCTGAGGGGAGACCTTATGGCTCTCTACAACTACATGGAAGGGGGTTGTGGTGACGTGGGTGTTGGTCTCTTCTCCCAAGTAACTAGCAATAGGATGAGAGGAAACATCTCAAGTTGCTGCAAGGGAAGTCTAGATTGGATATCAGGAAAAATTTCTTCACTGAAAGGGTTATTAAGTGTTAGAACAGGTTCACCTTAGAACATCTCCAGGTTTAGTCACCATCCCTGGAGGTATTTAAAAGACATATAGATGTGGTGCTCAGGGACACGGTTTAGTGGTGGACTTGGCAGTGTTAGGTCAACGGTTGGACTCGATAATCTTAAAGGTCTTTTTCCAACCTAATCGATTCTATGATTTTATGTTCTGTGTATGTGAAATATATGTAGGTATGCATGTATGTATGTATCTATATATTTATGTAAAAATATGAATAAGGAAATATTTTACATGTAGTGGATGAAGAACACGACACTAAACCTTAATGACTCAATTTATCTTAATTGCATATAAAATATATACTAACCTGCTCTGTGTGGCATTGACATTGTTAAACATTTTATGTAGTATTATTTTTTTTTCAATAAAAGATGAACTCTAGGAGTGATACTGTCCTCTCAAGACCTCAACGTTATTAAAAAAGGACATAACTGTCCTGTTAAGATTCCAGTCATTGAAGCTTTATAAAAAAACCTTGAAAGTAAAAAGTTTCAAACAGTGGAATTACAGTAAAAAAATGCCCAATTATATTTTGTAGGCAAAAGTCATGATTTCTGGGCATTCACGACTCATGATTTTATGAGTACTTAGTACTAGAAATAACAAGTAGCATGAAAAATATAAAGTTTTTTACTTTAATGCCCAAAGAAATGTTAAAATTATATTAGCAGTAGGATATGTTACTGTTTTCAAACAATTAAAACAGGATTTTTTCTTTTTAAATCCTATGTCTTGCCACTAACATAAGTTAAATGGCAAAAGGCTTTGACTTGGATGGTTTTCAAGGATGAAAAACATGCAACTTAAGGCTTCCTTTCCCTGCATTCTATTTTTTCTGTTTTAACCTCAATTAGAAGCATAAGATGGGACAGAAGCCACCAATCATTTAATCCAGCTCCATGCCTGTATGGGCAACCATGCTGTAGGTCATGAATAATCCCAGGGCCCCATTCTCAAAATCTCCTCCAGTACTCTGTACTGTATAACATAACATGCATGTATAATAATTAAACATATAATATATGTTTATAACATACAATATATCATCCTATATTACATATTATTTTCACATATACAGATAGTACATTATATAGTTACATATAATATAATGCATACTAATCTCATTATAATGAGCCAGGAAAATGAAAAATTAAACGCTGAAAACAACCTATGTTTTGGGTAAACTGACACTGCAAAATGTCAAACCATATAGTAATAAATAGCTTTTTGTTATAAATAAGATATTTATTCAAATAAATAACTTGTATATACAAAAAAGTTATAGAAACTTTAAAGCTGAAGAATCCAATATCCAAAAGCTTTTCCATACAAATCTTAATTAACCTTTGATTTATTTTTTTCCATTTACCTTCAGTTCATTAGCTTCCAGCTCTTCAGCATTCTTGGATGGTTATTTTCCCCATAAATTTAATATTTATTATTCAGCTTAGCTCCTGTTATTAATTATCTGATGATGAAGATCTTATCTGAGTCACCTATGACAATTATCTATGTACACACAGAATATTTTTACCACAACTGTATAATTTAATTCCCAGTATATGGAAGGTATGATCATACCGCTTGAAAATACGAGTGACAAAGTAGGGCTTATCTGCTGGCAACACACTTCCCTAAGAGTGGAACTGGGACCTGGTGCCCCGGGAGCAAGAAATCCACCCAGAATCTGCTAAACAGTATGGCAGCCTCCGAAGAGGAATGACTATAACTTCAGTTCTCCCTCACAGAGGCTGATGACTGGGAAAATGGGTAAATATAGACTGGTCATAATGATATTTCAGAGAAAAAAAATCTAAAAAGGCAAAAATTGTCAGTGATTTACCAGAAGCCTTTGAACTTACTGTAGCCAATGCAGGTGCTTGTGACACCTGTGGTTTTTAAGTGCATTAATAATGGTGGATTGAATTAATATTAGCGTAACCATAGTGTAAGCAGTGTACAAATATTTTTGTAATAGGCATTTTCTACAGGCTTGCGAGTGTTGCGACCACTAAAGGGGCGAAGATGTGTGTAGTTGTGTGTGGGAGGCACCCAGGAAGACAAGAAGTTGTAAGATAGAGACCAAGATAGATGCAAGGGATTATAAATCAGCAAAACCAAAGGCAAGATAAGCAGCACAAGTAACAGCTGAAATCCTTACTCCTGAAGGGAGAAAATAGAATAAAAGCATCAGGCATACCACAGAAAATCAGAGGTTAAGAAGACCAGCTGGACCAACCTTCATAGCTTAACCATCCAGGACCACCGCCATCACTGCTAACTACTGGTATTACGCTCACAGATAGTTCAGGGTACGACTGCTAAAGATTAACAGCTCTGTAGATGCAGTGAAGATTAATAATGTGTCAAGAACTGACCATTAGCAGGAAAAGCATTGCTAATAAATCAATTTAGTGCATGCGTGTTTGAAAGTTTGAAGGTGGCCTGAATTATCAGTCTTCTAAACTCTCCTGTCACAGTAATACTTAATTCTTTAACTGACATACTTTATATATATATATGTGTGTACACACGCACATACTTGCAATGAAGGAATATGTACCAGCCATGGTGCAAATGAACCCTGGGAAGGTTTTCTGAATGGAAAAAGGAATTTAACCATGGGGAGAAAGTTACAGAGCTACTTAGCGCAGCTGCTAAGGGTAGGACTCTCCACAACAGTTATTTGCCTTCTAAATACGATTTGGTGACGAATCATACGCAGAGCACGACTACACTTTTTTAGGCCAGGCGTTTTTTGATCACTTTCTTTGCTAAAACAATACAATCTGTCCGTGAAAAGAAAATAAAACAACCAACCAAACACCACTGAAGGAACATACCAGGTATGTTAGGTGATGCTGTTAGCTTTGACCTAAAGATCACCAGTTCTGCTACCTGTTCTCTGGATATCAAATCTATGTGTACAGCGAGGGGAAAACACATGCCTGAAGCTGATGGATTTTGAGGGTATCCATCCAGCAGAGACCTCCGCAGCACTGCCAGGGAAAAGCTGAGAAAAGCTGAGTGGTGGAGGTCTGGTGTTATTTGGTCTTTTGCTTCTTATGAAGATTTTCTAATAAGAAATATTCTCTAATGCAATAAATATATGAAAGTATTTAATGAAACTCTGAGTGCTAATGAATATGTGAGCATGTGAAATTTTAAGCATCCGATTTATTAAAAAAACCTTTTTTTTTGCATTAACTCAAGATCATTCCACCAATTTAATTTTAATTTCTGTCCCCAAATATTCATTCCAGTATTATCTTTTAGCATGGTTTATTTGCATCTTATATAAGGCAGAAAAAACTTCTAAAAATAAATTAAATAAACTTCTTAATTATCAATAGATAGAGTTTTAATTTAAAATTTGAAGCTACGGAGTGAAAAAAAATTATAAAGGTTTTTTTTTACAGTTTGGGAGCCTTGGGGGGTAGGTGGTTTTTTTAGATAAGAACAAAATCTGGAGTGCTATATCCAAAACAACTTTTGAGTCTGCCATCCTACGGTTTTTGTGGTGTGAAACAGACCTAAATTTCACAGTTGGCCCTTCTCTATATAACTGGCCAGTTCCAAGTCTGAATCTTAATAAATGTCTTTTTGTTTCTGTTTTGAGAGACAGTAAAAGGAAGGAAGTGTTGAAACCTGGAGCTGAGTTTTATAACTTAGACTTACCTGTAAATTAGACCGAGCTGGCTTTTTAATTAAGAGCTCACAAAAGATGATCATTCCCTGTAATCTAACACATAAAAGGAGGGTCTTATTCTATAGGCAACTGGAACAATAGCTAGACAAATCACACACAGTGTAGGAAGACTAAAGGCCTGACTCACACTCCCAAAAGCACAGGTTTTAATCGTTCAACCTACAATAAAGTTCCTCTAGGTGGTAACAGTACAGTTCTCTTATTTTTTCTAAAGGCTGGATAGGGAATATTGCAGGTTCACTGATAAAAATCCTGCACAGTTACAAGACAGTCTCCAGCCTCAGGCACCAGAATTTCGTGGGAGTTCGGATCTGCTGCTTGGGAAGGAGTCTGTAACAAATTCATGTGCGGTGGTGTAGATACAACGCCAACACGCATTGCATGTGCATAAATAAACAGGGAATTGAAAATGCTATCGTTTTTATTCAGCTGTCCGGAGTATTTAACTGTAGCAGGTTAAATATTTATCGCTGACCTAACACAGCTGCAACTGAATTAATAATAAAACTTTCCGGCACGTGGAAAATCTCCTTTTCTAGGTCATCATTTCTGCATTTGTACCCATCCAGAGTCAAGGCACTGTCCTTCTTTATATCTTTATATGCACCCTATTATCTAATGTTTACCTCAGAAAAGCTGATATCTGGAGGAATTATTTAAAAGTCGATTTTTACTCCTACACATACATGGCTACCAAGGGCCAGTCAGTCCTTTCTTCCCCATCCTGTCCCTGAGGTAATGTAGAAGTTGTATGTCAGGCAGCAGCACCACCATCCTCACCATCCTCACTGCAGGCCAGTATGAAACATACCCCAGGGAGACACACTATAGGAATCTTTCAGGATTCCCACTCAAATACGTTATCTCAAGGAAAGGAAAGTATTTGCAGATGATGTTTGCATTGTTCTATATGGGTTTAGGGAGGCAAATATCAAGAGAGGGCCTTTATTTCTGTGCATTAGAGTACTATGAAGAAAAAAACCAGCAACTAGGGTGCAACGTTTGAGAATATGTTACTGTCACCTACAGGTATCTCATTTACTGAAAGTTATAAATGAGGTGAATTGTAATTTAGGTAGGGTTGTGGAGAGTGTGGGAGCATAGTCTGAATGTAAAGCAGACTTTTATCAAAGTAATACACAATATTTTTCAGATCCCTAAAGTACAGAGCATTTCTTACTCTGGATTTCATCCAGTGAGGTGTGATAAAAGCTTTCATCTTGGCAACAGAGAGGAAAACAGTCACATGCAGTTGGTTTTTCAGGTCAGGAATCTAGATTCTGAGCAATTTCTGATTTTGATTACCTTTTTTCTCTTGAAAGACAAGACGATCAGGTTCAGAAGCCCATTTTTCTGTTTCTCATTTCCACAATGAAACATCTGATTTTGTTGCTTCACTCTTATGTCTCCAAGAAAAAAAGATAAATAAATACGTTATATGTATATTAATTAGCACAGCAAAATAGAACCATCATCAGACAGATTGTCTTTGGGACAATACATGTTTGGAACTCAACTGACCATGGTTTTTGTCTCAAATTAAATCAAAGGTCTCTTCCCTGTTTCGAAAGTAGTGTGATGTCAATAGAAGGATAAAATATTCTCTTACAGTGTATTTCTGTCAAATTTACCATGATGGACTGAAATGTGGTCACGTTTCTCTGCCTCCTGTGTTTTTCCAGGCTCTGACTACAGACCTGGACACCTGGATACGTGCTAAAACCTTACGACAAAGAGCCGGAAGCTGGAGCACTCATGCAATCTGCTTTGCTTCACCTGAGCATGGGCGCTGGGGGGAATAAGTAACTCATTGCACGAGACCAGTCCACATCCAGATTCTGAAACATCCAAGCTGAAGGTTACCTGGTACCAAAGCAATTGATATTTTTTCCGGTTTCCATATTTTAGGCTCAAATGAAGAGTTTGAAATGCATTGAAAAGTGGAGATGCTCTGAAAACACTCAAAAAGATGCACGATGGAGACATGAAACCACAACCTTAAGCATAACTTACGGAGTTATTAATGGAAGGAGCTGAGAAATCTGTTTCAACTAATTTAAATGCATTTCCAAGAAAGCAATTTGCAAAGCTGGGTAAAAAATCTAGTAAATTTGTGTCTTAAATCTATCTGGGGAATATGCTTCTATAAGCCCAGCCTACAAACATATCATTATAACAGGATTTTAGAGCTTTTCTGAAGAACTGATTTAACTTCAGCATTGAAGACAAAGCATTTTTATACAGTAATAAGCCCTAAAGAGTTTTGTTTCTATAGACAGCAACTGGTCATAATATAGAGCTACAGATACTAATATATTGCTAAAGAGTAAATCTAATTTCCTTTTTGGTCAGAAAGGAAAAGCTCCGCTGCAATAAAGTGGTCCTTTCACTGTTTTTGACAAGGGTAATCCTTGATCCAGAGCTCTAATAAGGCATTGGTATTGACCTTGGTGCACGTGCCACCGTGGCCTCGGTAAGCTTCAAAATTCACACACAGGATTTGCTGAGTTATTGCAGGGAAAAGCAGTGTTTGATCTTCTTCACTGTCTTTGAAGGAATTACAGTGATTATATCCTGCCTGGTGGTAATATACCAGAGAAAAACAGGACTGAGAGGAGGCTTAACTTGCTACCACCTGTAGAGTTAAAAGTCTTCAGGGCTTACAACTTCAAACTGATGTTTCAAAAAGGGTTAAAACCAAGCTGTGACAATTCAATCAAGGCTAGGAAAGACTGTGAACATAAATAGGAGCAAGATCCCCTTTTCTTTTAAGATAAATAAATATAAGAAACCATGAACGAACAACAAATCCACAATCTCTAAGTGGATATATGGGCAGCTATTAGCTTTTAAAAAATTATAGTTTGGCTTTAATTACCAGATTAATTTATCCTGCAGTTATGCTCAAGAAAGTACTGATTATATATTCTTCCCAGGAAAGTGAGTTGCTGGAAAATTAATATTTCTAATATTTGCTAATGTACTAGACATTCTTAACATAACAATGTTAATGTATTTTCTATGTTGAGAATATTGTTTCAACTGCAGTTGTGTGCCTTTCTCAATCCTGTCTGCTCTCTCGTCTTCCATACATACACTCTCCTGCCTGGCATGCACACTGTTGCAGAACCATGTTCTTAATAAATAAATGTTCCTAAACATTCTATCGGGGTACTAGAGACAGTAATTTGAAGAAAACCAGAGGAATATTGCTGGACTTGCTTAGTACCTCAGACATATTGAGGAGCCAAAGATAGCCCCACTTTAATTTTTCACCCTGCAGTAATGGTTTCCAGCGGAAATTTTGAAAAATCAGTTTCAACAGAGATGAGCCGTTTGCAGAAGATTTTCCAAAGGTCTTTCAGGAACTCTGCTATCCTCCTATACTAAATATTACAGATTACATTTACATACTGGCTATTACAAATGCCCCAACGGGGAATAGTGATGTAAATGAAGATTGACTATGCTCCAAATTTCACACAGCACAGGCGCTGAAGGAGCTGAACGTGCTTGACATCTCATAGTGACAGATCTTTACACACTGATATTTTGGGGAACTTTTTCTTTTTTAATACACTTGGTAAGAACCTGGGTTAAGGGAAAAATCTAGAGCCTTCAAAAAAAAAAAAAAATCATGATGTTAGACTTGTTTGAAAGTGAGGATACGTTTAAAAGCAAACTGGCTGCCTGAATGCATTGGGACAGCCTTTTTGTACATTTCCAGTTATGTGTCCTAATATTTTAGTATATGTAACCATATCAGTAAAAAATGGTATTGTCATCTTACCCACACAAAATTTAATTACAGATATTCGGGTTTTGACATATTGTTAATTAAATATTGATTTGTTGGAAGATGAACTAAGCCATCGGTATTTTCCTTCCTAATTAGAATAATGACTGCTCCACATGCCAAGAGTTATGAATATAACTGAAATAACTGTAGAAGTAAAAATGTAAAAAAATCTTAAATAATGCAGCATATTGCACCTCAATTAATAAATTAGATGTAGTGTAGTAGCTGTATTCTTTAAAATGACTGCCCACATTTTCCCCTATTGGGAGTAAAGAGCTAGTGCTTGATAGTTTGCATTTATCCTAGAGCTTTGTGTTCCAGTTTGTCATGAGTAAGTGGTCTCAACATTGTGAAAAAAATCCAATTATACATTCCTCAGTGCCATCCATACTGTTCTTATTATAGAAACAAAGCAAATACTGAACTGGTGAAGAAAGCCACTCTTCTGTTCCGAGCGAGAAGCTGCATACTGTTTATGGCATATTAAATAGTTCAGTAGTTGAACTTTTTTTAATAATTAATTTTTGTGGTGCTTGTGCTCCAGCGATGAAGAAGGGGCTTCTGTTTCCATTGCAATCAGTTTCTCAGTTTTTAATCAACATTAATTTCATGTTAAAATCTGATTTTCTATATCATGCTGACATGGGAGATATCATGCTAATTTCTACTGACTGTTCTCTGATTAGTGAATTTAATGTGCAAGTATTCTCCCTCATCTACAAGTTAAATTTCTACTCAGAAAATGTCTACTCTTTCTTCAGCTTTCATCTTAAATACCGCAGGATCACTTCCCCCAGCCAAAAAACACATCTTCTTTATCTCTTTCAAAATATTTCTCCTTGTCTTTTTGTTAAGTCAACATTTCCTCACTGCACCAAAATAGAATCACAGGATTATAGAATCATAGAATCATTTAGGTTGGAAAAAGACCTTTAAGATCACTGAATGATCATTGGAATGAGTCCAACTGTTAACCTAACACCACCACGTCCACCACTAAACTATGTCCCTAAGCACCACGTCTACATGTTTTTTAAATACCTCCAGGGATGGTCACTCAACCACTTCCCAGGGCAGCCTGTTGCAACACTTGACAACCCTTTTGATGAAGAAATTTTTCCTGAATACCCAATCTAAACCACCCCTGGTGCAACTTGATGCTGTTTCATCTTATCCTGTCACTTGTTACTTGTGAGAAGAGACCAACACCCACCTCACCACACCTCCTTTCAGGTAGTTGTAGAGAGCGATGAGGGCTCCCCTCAGGCTCCTCCAGACTGAACACCCCCAGTTCCCTCAGCCGCTCCTCATCAGACTTGTGCTCCAGACCCCTCACCAGCTTTGTTGCCCTTCTCTGGACACGCTCCAACACCTCAATGTACTTCTTGGAGTGAGGGGCCCAAAATTCAACATAATATACTTCTTTCATCTTTTGAGGACTAGCCCTAATGAGTCAGTGCACCTTATACATGATTAATAACATGAAGGTGAACAACAATATTTTTTACTATTTTGTTAGAGAAAAAGATAGACTGAAATGGACTCTAATGTACACATATACATATCATGATGAATACGGGTTGAGAAACTTGGTAGCAGGGAACTATAAGAAGATAAGGAACAGGGATTTTTTGGTCCACGAAAAGATCAGCTACAGGGCATATCTGAGCCTTTATTTATAACTTCATTTTCTCTTTACGAATGTTTAACATAGATTTCCATACAAGAATGCGTTCTGCATGGAGTCTCTTCAAAGTTTTTAAAGGGGAAGCAATTTGATTCAGTACTTCAGTGCCCTGTTTAATCAGATGTTAATGGACGCAAAGAGTATTTGATATGCTTTTTTTGTAGGTTGGGAATTTCTATTAAGTCAACTGAACTTCGTATTCAGAGAAGTAGAACATTCTTTGCATATCATTTATTGTAAGGGATTACATTACATGAATTTCCAGGAAGGTGGAAGTGCAAACTGCATTTTTGTATTTTTGTATTAATAAAGAGATGTTAATTCCTCTGCTTTAAGGTGATTAACATCAGTCTTCCAATACCATGAACATATTAATTTTAAGGATGTAGATAATCTGATAGAGGTTATTAAGAAGGCACCCTTGTTTACAATGAAATTATCATATAACTGTTTGAAGCAGCATCAATTTTGGGAGGTCCTATTTGCTTAGAGTTTTTCTATCCATTTTGGGAGTGGATTGGGGTAGATGTTGTGTTTTTTTAAATCCTCTTACCACTTTCATAGCTGAACTTCTGTATAGCTCTGTAAGTTCATATGAAGAAGCTGAAATGAGCAGGAAGCTACACGTCTCAAACCAATCCCTTGGGACAGAAAAAGAAAATTTAAAACAAGTTCACACTGTTTGCTTATAATGCTACAGATTAAAGGTTTATTGCCATCTGTAGATTTTTAAATGTTCTATTTTATATAACATTCTGAAATTAGTGTTATCCACTTTATTTTAATGTGTTACAATCTCCTTTTTTAGAATGGGATTTAATTTGGTTCTCTATCAGTTTTTCCTATTTGATCTAGGTTTTTTTTATACAACATGAATATTTCCTTTTTTTTTTCCCAATGAGTTACTAAAGCAGATTGGAAAAATTAAACATAAGAAATCTGTGGAGTCTTTGGACTACCTAATTTTTATGTCTCTTGGTGCTTCTTCCACCGGAGAGAAAAGTTCCGCTAGGTATAAATGTGAATCACAAAAGCCAAATATACAGGAATCACTCATCATACATAGAGCATGAATCTATGCAAATGAGTAAACAATGATGTATAATAAAAAGCAGGCTCTAGAAAAAGGCTCAAGGAGAAAGTGAATCTATCTATGAAAGAGATAATATGACAGATGTAGCACACAAGTTGCTCACCCTGTAGGGAAGTCACTTTCAAACCTTCAAGTAAAAAACTAGGGTTAATTTGGATGTATTGCAACAGATTCAAAAATAATGTGTCTCACTGGAAAGCAGTGGAACTATTCCAATTTCACTAGATAATATCTTAACTTTTTTTTTTGTGTGTGTGTACTAAACAGTCATTGGTTATGTCTTACCTGTATTTTACAGCAGGAAACCTCAAAGCATGGTGAGATCAAGGAGTTAAAAATCTACAAGGAACATTCAAGCTAACACAAATCTGATACATGTTCAATGGATTCAGTGAGTTGACTGCCGTTACAGAACAAACACAGAGGTTGTTCCTTTCAGTATTTGCACTGACAACACTTAAATTCAAAACAAAAGTTTACTTGTATTTGCTCATTTAATCATTTCAGTAATAGAAATTGAAATAAGTTACTCTTTTATCAATGTCATTATAGATCAAAATTATTACTCTTCAGAATATCTTTGGGCAAGTTTCTTCAAACACAGAAGCACCAAACTCATTACAGAAATATTGATTTTTCTCAATATTCTTGTATTAAATATGCATGTCAATATAGAAACATAGAATCATAGAATGGTTTGGGTTGAAGGGACCTTAAAGATCTTAGATATCTTAAGTTTAGCTACAGAACATGGAAAAGAGGCTTGCTGCATCACTTCTCACTAGTGTAGTGTTTGGTATCGTTTTGGTGAAATAAGTTTGAGCAGTAAAATGCTGAAATAGATTCAATCTGTAGTTTCTGTTAAAACAGAAAATTGCTTACCCTTTAACTTCTCTACTTCAGGGGTTTCTCTAAATAACTTTCTCCTACTGGTCAATACCTTCTCTGTTCTTAGAAAAAATTGTTAATATGAGTTTAGTTAACCTAGAAAGATGCAACAGAGTGGGACTGATGAGATTAGTGCATACTGATAATGGCAAGTATGAAATACCTTTGTAGGTCTAAGTAAAACTGGGGCTGCCATTCTCCTGACAATGACGTGCAATAGATGTGTGAAACTCTGTTTTAAGGGAAGATACACATTTGGTTTCATAGTAGATCACTTCATAATTTCAGCCAGACTCTTGAGGAACCACATAGATATTTCACTTCATCTTTTTATTGTTCAACAGCTTTTGGTTTGTTCCTTCTGATGAAGGAAAAACAAATCTTCCAATGTAATAGCAATACATAAAAAGTCCTACTAATTTCCAGTTTGGAATAAATTCAAATACTTCCAACTTACAACCTTTTGCATAAAATAATTTCACGCAATCTTTCCAATGTAGTTCCCATATTCTGTTTTAGGTATGTAGGGAAGCTTCTCATGTACTCTGTAAACCATAATAACAAAGTTTTTATGATTTCTTACTGATTCGATAAGCAATTCATATCTACAGGAAGGATTTAACCCTGATACTTGGCAGTGGAAGTCCTCCTTACTTAATCTTTACGATCAACATCATTTTTACTATCTGACATCAGAAGCAGGTTTTCTGATCAAAAAAGGTTTCTTCTGCACTTCACTTCAGCACATATATTTCTAACTAACCACAGCTGGGGAAGCATTTTCAGATGACCTCTGTAATCCAGGTCTTTCTTCATTGAGTGTACTCTGCTGTGGAATGTTACGAAACGCTATCAGCGCTATGAAAAACATGCAATTTATTGTGTTTCTTGACATAATGTGTTAGTTAAATGTTAGCCACTGAAAAGCAAGCAGATTCCTATACAAAAGTAAGGGGAAAAAAAGGTATACTCTGCCTAGACAGCTTAGTATCTGCTGTATGGCAAACAGGGCAAATGTTAACATTTCACCCTGCTGCCTGTGTCACATGCAACAAAAGCATGAAATTTGTCTTTCTTAGGGTGGATATTTCTGCAATACCACATTTCAACTACATAGAGAAGTTGTTTAAAATATCAGTAATGAAACACAGAGAAATCTTAACCATGTTCATGGCAAAGACGTTGCTGCTTTTTTTCTTTCTGTCTTTATTTTTTTTAAACTGTTTTTTGTCACAAGGTGTTATTCCTTAGGATACGTCTTGCAGAAAATGCAGTGTGTTGCATGTCTATGCGAATCACGACTAAGAGCACACATACTGTAAAGGTAATCAGAAAGTTGGGAACAAAAAAGGTAAATAAATAATAATAAAAAAGACTAAGAATATTTAAGACAGCTGTTGCTATTGCTTATGGTATAAATAGATTCTTTGTTTAACATTTCCCACAGTCAGAAAGAGAAAACCAGCACGTGGCTACTCCTGAACTGCTTCTCACAGGCAGGAGTGCAGCAATATCTGTTATTAAGTAAGTGGTGAATCAAGTTGCTCGGATCAGTCCATGTTCTAAACACAATTTCTGCTGTGTATCTGAACATTTCATGTGAGGAATGAAGCCATTCTTTTGATGCTTTTAACTTTATCGCATCAAATAATTTTATTGAAATTATCTTCAACAAGTATCACAGGCTCAGAACTATGGCTTATAAATAAACTGCATTGGTATTTCTCTTCTTGCTGTCACACTAACCTCACACTTACTATCTTTACCTTGACAGGTTTCCTTTTCTGCTTTCAAAAACCCATAAAAACCTGCCTAAATGGCACTGGAATTCTCTAGAAAAGACTTCATCTTGCTCTAACAGGCCACCTTACAAGATGTACCGATTTGAAAGCTCAACACAAAAAAACAGAAAATATAACCACATCTGCAGGCTATCCGGGATCCCATCAGGAAACCGTCAGGAAAACGAGAATATGTGGAGAAAATGTGTTATGTCTGGCAGAAGTACAAAATTTTCCATCTTCTACAAAAGGCTTTGTCAATCAATACAATCATTTCTATATGGTCTAATATTAACATATGGTTGGTCAACTAGACACCAGTTATGAAACCCTAGTTTTTGTTGTATCATGACTATCAGGTTTATGGTGGGGTGCAAGAAAACTTTATGTTAATATTCTTTTTGTTTTAAATTTTTTTAAGTTTTCTTCACAGAAATATCATTAATTTTATTGAATAATATTAGACTTTTTTTGTCTCGCATTCCTTACACAGCAAAGATCAAGACAATTTTATATGTTCAATGCTTTTCTGAGCATTGAAAATAAAAATCAGGCTGAATACTCGGAAACATGGCATTACTGGTGTGAAAAGTATTTTCTTAACCAGGGCTGAAATTATATGCAAAACCAAACACTTTATAAGAAAAAAATGCAACTCTGGCTGGTTTTTATTTTTTAAGATCATAACAAAACCACAAGGCATAGAGTTAGAAAAATAATTACGTGACAGTAAATGGGCAAAATGCCAGGAAGTTGTCAATGAAATATACCAATATCTGCTTGATTATAAACGAATAAGTTGTTAGATTACATAGAATTATACAGTGGTTTGACCTTTAAAGATCAGCTAGTCCCACCCCCCCTGCAATGAGCAGGGTCGTCTTCAACTGCATCAGGTTGCTAAAAATTCCATCCAACTTGGGCTTGAACACTTCCAGGGATGGGGCATCCACAACGTCTCTGGGCAACCTGTGCCAGTGCCTCACCACCCTCACCGGGAACAATTTCTTGCTTCTGTGCAATCTAAACCTGCCCTCTTTTAGCTTAAAACTGTTGGCCCTTGTCCTGTCACTACAGGGCTTGCTAAAAAATCTTTCTCTGTCTTTCTTATAAGACCTTGTTATATATTGAAAGGTCTCCCCGGAGCCTTCTCTGCTCCAGGCTGAGCCCCCCCAGCTCGCCCAGCCTGTCCTCCCAGCAGAGCTGTTCCAGCCCTCGGAGCGTTGCTGGGGCCTCCTCTGGCCCCGCTCCAGCAGGTCCGTGTCTCTCCTGTGCCGAGGGCTCCAGAGCTGGACGCAGCCCTGCAGGGGGGTCTCCCCAGAGCGGGGCAGAGGGGCAGGATCCCCTGCCTTGCCCTGCTGGCCATGCGGCTTTGGGGGCAGCCCAGGACATGGTTGGCTTCTGGGCTGAGAGCGCACATTGCTGGCTCGTGTCCAGCTTTTCATCCCCCAGTACCCCCAAGTCCTTCTCCATGGGGCTGCTCTCCATCCCTTCACCCCCAGCCTGTGCTGATACTGGGGGTTGCCCCAACACAGGTTCAGGACCCTGCACTTGGCCTTGTGGAACCTCATGAGGTTCACATGAACTCACTTACAGACTCACTCAAGAAACTCAAGCAGCAGAAAACATGTATTTTGTTGGGAGAATAAAAGAAAGGAATATTGGTGTCTGTGTGAATTAAATCTTACTTATGTAGGAAAAAATACACTTTAGTCTTCCTTTTAAAGGATTTACTTGTTACACAAATTGCACAAACAGAAAAGTCTGCTCATTTAAATATTTCTCTTTCTCAGCACTCAGCTAGGCTGATTTTAACAGAAATCCATAACAGCAAATTGAAATAATCACTTTTCATTTGTATTGGCGTTACAAGATTAAAGTGTTTCTTATATTCCAGGCATTTCCTTGGAAGTAGTACAGACACAAATATTTCTTTTTCTCTGTGCATCCAGGATACTGAGCATGCACCGTTACCCTGCTGAGGTGCCCAGCACTGAGCTGACACGGGAAAGGAGAGCTGGGCTGTAGGAGAAGGTGGCTGTAGTGTTCGGTTCCAATTGAAGAAAAAAAGATTTGGGGAAGAAAGACTGGCCAGATGTTACGTGTGTCAGCATGCAATACAGGTACCTGAGCCACCCACGTGAAAGCAGCTCTGCAGAGGCTGGGGAGGCTGAAGCAGCGAGCCAAGAAAACAGGAAGGCATAAGGGCAAGACTTTCAAGGACACAGTAGGCAACTTCTGGTCTTTCTGCTTTTAAGGAGGAGGAAAGTCTCATGGAAAGAAGCTATCAGCTTGCAGAAGGGTAAAATGTGTTCCTATATGCTTTTCATGCAATCAATAGGTGTGCATTTATGTTGGGGTAGTAACTCAAGATGGCTTTGTCCCTAATGGGGAAATGGTGGGAGGTAATTATGTTCCAGATGGGGAATATTAGGCTGACCTCAAGTAGATGCAAAATGAAAATATTATGCAATAAGGTTTTATACCACGGTAACCATGCAACAGACACTCACTCATCTTTTGCTCTGGAGACTGAATTAAAGAGTGCTTTGTTGCAAATGATTCACACTACCTGTGTGTGGGAGGTGCTTGCAGTTTAAACCACTACACCCAAAGCCCACTGAGTCAGAGCAACCTTTCCCTTTGTTGTGATAGGCTGTATACAGAAAATGGAAAAGATGTGAGTCTGTTTTATTTCTTCTCTCTTTTTTCTCTTCTGAAGAGGTAATTAGCTCATGTTGTCCAAGGATCGATGGTGCTGCATTTCACCAAATGGTATTGATTCTCTATTCTTACTCTTCTGCTATAAAGCAGTTAACTGGCTGTTGAGTTGGAAAGGCTACTGGCCGTATTACTGTCAAAGCTTTCAAGAAATCTCTCTCTTTGGGTGCTGGAGCAGAAAAGAAATAGAACAGATTGAAGCTCAAATAGGCAAAATCAGGCAGCTCTATGTGGTGTGGAGACTGCTGAAAATGTAGAAGTCTGTCGCAGGTTTCACAGGCATATTCTTTACTGTAATTTTAATCTTATATAATTTAATTTCAGAGCATCATCTCTCCTTCTGAGGCGTTCAAGCATGCCTCACATGTTTTCACTTTGTCCTGTTTGAACACCTGAAGTCCATTAATCATCACTGTCTTATCAAGATAATAAAAGAATTTTAGGAGGACATTTTATTCAAGATATTGTTGTTGCTGTATCAGCAAAAAGTAGCTCATTTTGAATTAAAAATGCAGTAAGAAACTGTCCTTCTTTGAACAAGGGCCATATGGCAAGACATAATTACAATTTACTTTTCCTTTTATTTTATTTTTTCCAGTTACTGTTCTGAAGCCATCTATAAAACCATGCATGGCTGAATATGGCATGCAATGCAGTTTTCTGTAAATAGTGTCAGATATGGAGGCTATGTTATTAAGTGCTCATAATTAGAACAACATTTCTTTGGAACTTTATGCCGTTGCTTACAAAATGATGGTGGTGTACCAGCCATCTTGGAAATAAAACTTGTAATTGTCCTGTGCACTGGAACAATTATGTAAAAGTCATGTGTCTGCTCAACAGCGGGTCAAGACACAGTCTACTGATGGCATTGATATTAATTTTCCTTAATTTTATTTTTGCTATGAAGTATTAGATTTTTAATGAAATTATTATTTTAATGTACCTGAGTTGTTGTTGTTATGATTATGCATTATGTTTTCATCAGAATTGCAAGAATAACACCTTCATTTCAGAGAAAGGTTGCTATATGTGCAGTGTCTGACAGTCAGGAAATCTTCCTCTATACCCACCCTGCAAATTATTATAGAAAATTACACTGGATGAAAAGCCATGAATTGCTGATATCATGTGCGTGTGCGTGCATGTGTGTGTACACATATGGCTATTTTGCAAAGTATATAAATATTAGAAAAGAGAAAAAAAATTAATATGACACTATCAAGCACAACGTCCAGATCGGAGAACTGAAAGAAACTACAAGCCAAATGATGAAGCTGGAAATCCTCCCTGTAGCTTAAATAAGAAATGAGAGGTAGAAAATGGTGGGAGGTGAAGGCATGGCTAAATACCGAGTAAGCAACGATTTGGTGACACCCCGCAGTGGTTGCCACAGGGAGGGTCCGCTGTGTATTCTGAGACCTTCTGTCTCTCAGCAAAATTTCAGTCTCAGCAGGGCCTCCTCAGTGGGCTCTGGGCTCTGCAGGGAGCCTGATGGAGGGAGATTCCCAGAACAAGCATGCCTATAAGCTGGCTCCAGATGTTATGCATATGGGAAACAGAAGCACCAAGAGTTTAATGGCTGGGCAAAGAACTCTTGTTTCATTATTTATCTGCATACAGGTATGAGACATCAAGGTCAATGACACCCAATCTTCTGCCAAGGGGAGGTGCATGGCTGCTCACTGAAGAACGTGGGGGTCTCGTGCTGCATGCCCTTCCTGTCTCTAGACCAGGTTCATAGACACAGTCAGCTTCCATCACACTTTTTGATCCCTTAAACAGTATGCTTGCCTAGCGCACGTAGGGACACCTGCATCATAACCATCAATGCATATATATTTTTATGGCCCAGGGAGAAATTGTGATACCCTCAGGAAAGATACTCAATAGTTACAAAGCACATTACATTTTCTTAACATGGTGTGTAGACCCTGAACAGTTTTTTAAAGCCCATTTCTGCACTAACAAACAAACAAACAAAAGAAGCTAACCAAAAAAAGCCTTTAGATATGGCTGCTATTACTGACACATGGTCAGATGAGTCACAGTGCTTCAGTGGTAATATTAATTAGTTCTGTGAAGACAGAGTAACGATTGTACTAATTTACAGTTTATAATTAGTTTAATGTTCACGCTTCCTGAAGCATTCTTCACCTCTTAAAATATTCATCCTTCTCAAAGACTGTGGTGACTGGGAGTACCTCGCTTTTACTCCTTGTCTCTGTGTGTTTATTAACGTGATATTTGCCGCTCCCCAGAAGGATGAAGCTAAGTGCAATAAGATTTTATGAAATTCAGTTAATGACTTTCTGATGCTGTATCTTATGGTTTTAGACTGCAGCTCAATAATATCTATAGCTATTCTAGTAGTAGAAGTACACAGCTCTGTTGATGTTAACTTCAGAAAGTCCACCTATACCTTTGGGCCATCCTGAGAGAAGCATTGTAAGCCTCAGAGGGATACAGGGTTTTAGTTGTAGTTACTGATTGTTCCTCAGATTGTTCTAATTTCTGCTGTTGTCTGTGTGATGCTGTATGATGATACATGTGACATCATTCCATACTTGTTCAAAAGTCAGTATGATGAATATGGCTTCTAATAAAACTATCAGGTAGTGTGGTGACCAGTGCGGTTGTAACCTGCAAATTATCCCTTTCCACCTGGTTGTGGGCTCAGTGAATGAGAAAACTGAAATTGTCCTGCTGATAAATGACAGATACAAAAAAGTGAATCTTAACTGCTCGCTGCAATGGAAGCTTTGGTAAATTACATTATAATGAATGAGAAATTAATGCTTAGAGGTGGTATTACCTCTGGAGGAGAAATGAGTCCTGTTTAACCCTTAGTACGCAAATGCAGTGAGTGTTCCCAAAATACGCGCTTTACAGCCATAAACCTTAACCAGCCTACAGCATTAAGGAAGCTAAATCACCACAGCCCTGTGCTTAAGTAAATGTATTAACATAAAAATAGGTTCAAGTTCAATAGTAATGAGCTGAAGTAATAAAGCTATTTGTGGCAATAAATCTTACGACACAGTGTAGGCGGCATTCGGCAGAAGGTTTAAATGGAGTGAGGAAAAGCTGAAGTGGTCTGATTAATTGGGATAAAGCTCTCTGTAGTGGGAGGAAGACCACACTGATAGACCTGATTGCAGGAAGGAATGGTGAACTGATTACATTTATTAGAACACTAACTCATTGACTTGATGAATACAATTAAATTACATGATTACTCTACTACATTTTTATTTGAAATGCATTAGGCTGCAGAAATCCTGAAATAAGCTCTCTGTCTCACTAACAGGACAGTTGCTGCCCCAAAGAGTGAGTAAAATTCATGTAAAAAATTGTGTGAATCGAGTGAAAGGGATGGACTAAGCTTCTTATTTTATTTTACTTAATGTAAGTAGTGTTTGTAATGGTGGTGTTACTACAGACTGAATGCAAAGTCATTAGGTGGTTCAAGATCAAATCTTTGGCTTCAGCCTTGGAACTCTGTAGGATATTTGAGCATGTTGAAATTGGGGACTTGAGTGGTGTCGTTCTGATGTATCAATAAATAGTTTTCCTCCAAAGAAAAACTAGGAAGATCTACAAAATCTCTGAATAAATATGTGTTTTCAACAAGTAAAAAATATTCTAAAGAAATGACATTCTATGTTGATAAAAACAAAATATTCAATTCCTGGATTTATTTTGCTTGACAGGAAAGGAATTATATAAACAAGGTTATAATTAAAATCTCACATATTTTTATTTGATGAGAATAAAACCAGAATGCTGTTTATCTTTATCAAAATTGCTACACATATTTGCAAAATGTATTCTGTCAAAGCTGTCATATTTCCTCAGGAGGTTCTGCTGTTTAGAGAATAGTATCTTACAACAGGAAAAAATGACTTGCTGTAATAATTTAATCTACTACTATATACAGTGCATATTTAAAATTAATGTTTACTTCTGTCTGATTTTTGTGTTTAGTTTCACATCTCGTAATTTCGAGGCATTAATATTTTATAGTATAAGTATTTTTAAATGACAGTTGTAGTTGTCATGAGAATACTCGTTATTCTCTCTTTTTTATTACCAGGGAATTTATTGTTGATATAATGTACTATATTGACATCAGTGAATACATTAAGACTGTTTATTTTCAGATTTTCAAGCATTTCTGCTTCGTCTAGTTAATGTGCTTAATTTCTAACTTGGACAAATTACTTTTCCAATGCCAGTGTTTTAAACTTTGTGGTCAAATTAGTTTTGGATACTTGTTTTGAGGAAACTGAAGTCTCTGAAATCAAGTGGGGTGGAATGCAACATTCATCCTTGAGGAGTGAGGCTTGGAAGAGCTCTGCTTTGCATCTTTTCCATAGCAGCAGCAAGGAAAACTGTGCTTGTTGACTCCCTTCCTAGTTGACTCCCTTCCTAGTTGACTAGTGAGTGCTAGACTAGAAGTAGCAAGAGGTTTGCCTTGTTTCTGATCTGAGGAAGATGCGGAACAATGGTCTGACATTTAAAGACTTAATTTACTATTAGCAGTGGCATAAATGATTAAGTCCTCTACAACAGGACGAACTTAAAAATTCAGAATTTTTTCCCCCCACAAAATTATACTTTACTGTTCTGTGTGATGCATGACTGATCTTAATCTGTGTAACTTCAAAAACTAAAGCTGAAGCTCAACAGCAAGCCGATGCTTGGCATTTTCAGCAGCGTGTAACCTGCAGAAGTTCAATACAATTTCAGAAATTGTTATGCTGCAAAACATGCCTATCAGCTCAGCTGACCTTTAAGCTTCACTTCATGTTCACTTTAGGATTAATTATTCCATTTCTTGAACCATGTTCTATACTGAGGCTGTGTAAGAGATGGTACCTGTTCTACTTGCCACATCCTGTCAAACTACCTACATTGGTATGGAGAACAGAAAACATCACACTGCCTTATGCTTGTTGCAGTCAGGCAAATAAAGCTATAGGCTTTTATCAAATGTCAGCAGTGAAATACAGCTAACACTTTACTTATTAGTTTTCACAGAGAATTCTGAAATTATCCCCTAAAAATGTCTCCGTAGAAACACCTGTATTCAAATGCAAAACAAATTAAAAGCAAAGACGTTGCAGTGTCAATGATATCACAGAATTTGACACTTCTCGTAAAGGTTTAGAAAATAAGTATCTGTTAAAAGAAATTATTTAATCAAGCAAAGTTTTCAAACTTTGAACAGTAATGGTAAAATAAGACAAGAAAAATGTTATTGTAGTATTTATGCTGCCAATTTTTAAATCATTAAATTATTTCTGAATAATAACTATACCTGGGTTAATATCCCAAATATTAAACAAATAGTTTCTGCCCAAAACCAGAGTAGCATGGTAAAACAGGAATAAAAATTGTATATTCTTCTAAGACTAGCAACACTGCATTATCTGCTGTACCTGAAACAGAAAGTTTATGCATGTGTGCAGATTCGTTCTCAGTAACAAAGCCTATTTTAAGTTTTGGTGCAGGGCAAAAGGTGGACTGTTGCCCAGCCTGAGACTGATGTTTCCTTCTGTGGATCTGCCAAATCAGCAGGAGTAGTTGAGCTTGACAAGTGACGCTTTTTCTTAGCCCTCTTCCCCACTTCAAACAGTATAGATTCTGCTTTGAATTTTCCACATTTCAAGAGCCTCATGGCCATATTTTAATCTTTTACAGCAAGCTGTTTCAGTTGAAGAGTCCAGCAGCGTGCCCTCAGGTTGGCTGATGTTCAGCAATCAATACTGTGAGTGTCATCAGGAATCTAATTAGTGTGGGTTTTTCTCTCTTCTTTTTCTGGAGATAAAGAAATAATCTGGTCTTTTATTCTGATATTAATTTTCTTCAAGTGAATGTGTAATGATTAAAAGCGTTATTAGACACGTAAGTATTTGGCTTTCCTTTAAAAGATGGAAAGATGCTTCAGCGAGGAATGACCTCACGTAACATCAAAAGCAATAATGGAAGTACAGAGTGCAACTTGCTCACAGAAAAGCTCTAACTACTCTTATGTAGGATTAACATAGGTTAAAGTTCTAGAAAACAATGCTAGTGCTTGATACCAGGAGAGCTAAAAGAACTTGCTCAGAAGAGATACTTGGTACAATTTTTTTTTTTTTGTATTCTAACAGCACTTTCCACTAGACCAGGTTGCTTAAAGCCCCGTCCAACCTGGCCTTGAACATTTCCAGGGATGAGGCATTCACAGCTCCCCTGGGCAACCTGTTCCAGTGCCTCGCCACCTTCATAGTGAAGTATTTCTTCCTTATATCTGATCTAAATCTACCCTCTTTCAGTTCAAAGCCATTTCCCCTTGTCCTATCACTACATGCCATTGTAAAAAGTCCCTCTCCCGCTTTCTTGCTGGTCCCCTCCAGGTACTGGCAGCTGCAATAAGATCTCCCCGCAGCCTTCTCTTCTCCAGGCTGAACAACTCCGACTCTCCCAGCCTGTCCTCTCAGCAGAGCTGTTCCAGCCCTCGGAGCATCTTCGTGTCCTCCTCTGGCCCCGCTCCAACAGGTCCATGTCCTTCTTATGTTGAGGGCCCCAGAGCTGAACACTGGCATCAAACTGGTAGGAGTGGGATGGATTGTGGTTCCCTTCCCCTGGCAACTCTAGTTTAAAGTACTTTTGGTTTAAACTGTTCTACTTGACTTTATGTAAAGTATATTCATTTATTTTAGGTGTGCAGATTATTACCAAATACAAGAATTTTTGGAATTTCTTCTTATTTATCTGATTTGTATGAATGATATGAGAAACGTATGTATCAGATGGGTTTGATTGTACTCAGAAAGCTTCTAGTACAATAGGTACATGATTCTGTACTGAACAGATTGAAATCCAAGTATAATTTACAAAAATCAATGGATGTGCTGTAGACAAAAACTATAAAGTGCTGAATTCAGTCATGCCTGCAAAGATTGCAGTAACATATCCTACATGCTGGTGATATTGTGAAATGTTTATCGTGTACTTTGAGAGATTTATATTCCTCCTTGAACACTAGGGAAGTACCGTTTCCTGGATTGGCTGGCATAGGTCAGCAGCAATGGTGAACTCAAGGGTTTTCATTGCAGAATGAGTTACAGAGGTTTTCTTCACTCCCTTTCGTCTTGCTTTTCAAAGTCCTTGAGAAACTGAGGGAGAAGAAACTTGACGTAAGCTCATTATGTTTATAATTACATGTCTATTTTTATATATATATATGCTTTGTAATAAAAGAGACATTATAAGTAACATTTGTAAAACAAAGTGTTTTTCAACAAAACTATTTTTTAAATATTGCCTATTCTCACCTAAATGGCAAAGATTTTAACCCAACCTTCCAATTCTGTTGTTCATATAGATCAGTGAAGACACAGTAAAGATAGCTGTCTGAATGCAAGACCCTCAGAGAACTATTTCTAGAATGTAATTAAAAATACTTTCAAGATAAGGTTAAATATTTTAATTTCAGAACATAACTGAAGAATAAAACACTGTGTGAAAGTCACGGCATGCTGTGAAATAATGTGTGCAGATACATGAGTGTTGGTGCACTGGAGGAAGATAGGTGGATCAGGACAGGGAAATAATTTCTAATTTCTTTTTTCCTAAGCTTTATAAATCAGAGCTTGTATTTTCACATCTTCTGAACATGCCATGTGAACTTGGTTGAGTGGGCAGTTTTCAGCTTCTAGCCGATGGGGACAATTTGTTCTCCAGCTAATGTTGTTCCCTGAGTTGACATCTTCTTGAGCTTTTCATTCCTTTTTCTGCAGTTAGTCTACAAAGCTCTTCCAGTTTTCCCAGCACTTCAGCTATGACATCCCTCAGGCACAAGGATACATTTCAGACTAACAAAAAAATCTCAGCATGACTTCCATTGAAAAATGTTGTTAGCAAGAATTTCTAGTGTAGACTAGAAATAAAGAGGGTAGGGGGTGCTGGATCTGCTGAGACTTCTTCTTTAGAAAGTGTGTTGCATAGTGAGCAGAATTACTTTAGTTTCCTGTACTTTCTGATTTATAAACCACATCATTCTCTGGATTGTTTAAATTTATCAAGAGAAAAGTAAAATATTCTGGGTTAGTGTAATGCAGTGGTGCAAGTGTTTGGTATGGATCCCAGTAAGAAAGGCACTCAGACTCTGTGAAGTATTGATTAAAATTCCATTTATTGGAAACAATGTAAGAAGGAAATAGGGGATAGGATAGATAATGTTAGATGGTGGGAACCCTGAGCGGTGCAGAATCGACAGACCTCTAGGCAAAGCACAATACACAGATCCCAAGTGCTAAGAGGATCACCAGCAATGTGGGCTTCAGAGCTCTTAGGGAAGGTTCATAGAAATGAACCACTCTATTCATAATTGCTACTGTTGAGGAAAAGGATGTTTATATGCAAACATGCTGCTTTGCTTCAAGATGAGACAAAGTGATGCAGGTACCAAGTGTGAGCTGCCTACAGGCTCCCCCATTATAATTAGCCAGCTAACTTTATCCTGCAGCCAAACAATAAGTTCCCAGCACAGGTCTGTACCATTTCAGGTCAACATGCTGAGTGGATCACTATGACCTTAATGTACAATAGTCTTCATGACAGAACCACTACATCTAGCACTCAGACCTGTCCTCCTGAGTCCAAACTCATTAGGATTCACAGATACAATATAGATTCCTTTCTAGCTGGTATTAGGCACCTGGTTTATCCAGCTGGATCCTTCCCTTTCTCCACTTCTGGTTCTTCCCCTAAGCATCCCAATGCATATTCCCCCAACTCCCTAAAAAGTCCCATAGATCTTACACAATCGCTCTTTTGTCTGCATACTATACCCCATTAGACAAAACGTCACTGTGTATTATTCTGGGGAGAGGGACTTTCCTCCCTTGACTCCTCCCTGGGTTTATGTCCCAATAGATACAACGGGTGAATCCCTCCCTTTGGTAGCCTTAGGAGTAACCAGTTTTCACTGATTAGGTCACTAGGGTTTCTCCAATCATTATTGGTCTTCTGTTCCTCAATAAGCCTTTGTGTTGAATGTGATCAGCCAACAAAGGTGTATGAAACATCATACTCAATTGTGCTGTGCTAGTCTGTGTGAGAAAACTTGTGGGTTACATCTGAGACACCTGCTGTGCTGCACCCTCCATAGACTAACTTTCAAGTTTTCCAATTTAGGGAGATGTGATTTATAATAGTCACAATAGGTCCCCCTCCTTTGGAGGAAATATATTCTTCATTAACATCAGATAAAATCACTTAACCTGAGAACTTCCTAAGTTTTTATAGAAGGTGGTAGACTTACAAAGATGAAGGTAAGGGTTTTAAGATTTAAAAACAACAACAAAAGTAGTGAAGCAACTACCTTCTTAATCCATTATTGCCATTTCTTCCCTGTCTTATTTCCATCCTCTCTCCTCTACAGTTTACATTTGGCCATGGGGAGGTATTTTAGACATCTTCCACTTCTTTTCAAACGAATTGGCTTTTTACACATTGTGATATCTTTGGCTTCAAATCTTTAACCTTTGGACAACTATTGAGATATCCTTTTATGATTTTGTTTTATTATTTTGTAACACTTCTAATGTCAAACTTACATTCCCAGAAAGTTATGCTGAATATAAGTTAAAGCTTTGGCAAATTTGTTCTTTTAATGTTTCAAAAAAGAACAAACTTCATTGCTCTATGATTTGTATGCATGAACTATATTTAAGCAGTTTATGAGTACTAACACATAAGCAATTAGCATTTAAAGGTCAGTACTTAATGTTTCTTTATCTGTCAGAGTAAGTTTTAACAGCCTACATGTCACATATTAATCTCATTATTAATAAAGTTACCATCTACAGAAGTTTTCATTGGTGGACGAAATGTTCTAGAAATCCCACTTAGATTGAAGTCAGCTATACTACAGTTTTTTCCTCTTCAGCATTCTCTGGAAAGAGGCCAAAGGAGCATTTCACCTTATTTTTTACTGTGAAAATGTTGTTTTACTCCCTGACCAGAACAAAACCATTTCTCCAAATTAATGCCTGCTATAACTCCAAGTAAAGCACGATCATCATGGTACATCTACTAAATCATTGTGGCGGGACAAATTTTGCTCTTATTTACATCCATATATTTTCATTGTGAAGTGAGTGGACCTCAGAGAGACTAAAGAAGGATCAAATCAGGCATTTTAATATTCAGACATTAGGCTGTGTTAATTAACTGGTGGATTCTCAAAGTCTCAACACAGCGATTCAAGCATTTCCTGTCAGAAGATGGAATTCATCTATTTTTGTTCATTTTCTTTGGGACAAATTTCTTTGCTTGTTTCCACCTCACTTTCTGATAGTGAAAGGTTCTGTCAGTCCCTGGCAAAATCTCAAGAAAAACAACTTTGCAGAAATTTGTCTCCTACCAACTATCTGCTCAAAGCACTTTATGCATTCTGCCTAATTTTCATGGGGTATGTCTCCCTACAGGCAAAGGCCTACATCCGCTGTGTTGGCTTACCCTCTTCAAGGTGTTTCTTGTAATTTTTTTATGAGGATGCTATATCAGAAAGTAGATTTATGACATGTCTATAACACGACAAATACTAGTGGGCACAGATTCCTATTTAGTTTTCCTTTACCAACAGGTTAGGATGTTCAGTTAATTGGGTATCCCACAAAACAGATGCATTATATACCGAATCTAGCTAACATTGCAGCTCTGTAGTTCTACCACACTGATATAACATTCAGAGGCTGAGTTGGAATAATAATCTGAAGGGAGCTAAACTTCTGATATTAGATCACTTCAGTTCTATAAGACGGATACATCTCATCAATGCCTTTGTGGATCTAGCCACTTGATATGCATTTCTGCTGTAAATAAAGAGTACTCACAGAATCACAAAATCATTAAGGTTGGAAAAGACCTTCAAGGTCATCAAGACCAACCATCAACCCAACACCACCATGCCCACTAAACCATGTCCCTAAGTGCCACGTCCACACGTTTTTTGAACACCTCCAGTGATCACTTCCCCATTCCTGCTGGCCACACTATTGTTGATACAGCAAGAGTGTTCTTCTTGGCTTTCTTGGCCACCTGGGCACACTGCTGGCTCATGTTCAGCCAGCTGTCAACCAGCACCCTCAGGTCCTTTTCTGCTGGGCAGCTTCCCAGACCATCACATGCAGAAAAAAGCATTTCTGTTCCGTTGTGTTCTGTTTCTTTCTGTGTCTGGTATACTTGGGCCCATGATCGTGCAGAGCCCTCAGCTATGGCTCCAAAGTTTGCAAGAAGGACTTTCTGTTGACACTGTAATGTGTCACTGTAATGCCACATTGCTCCCCAAGCTGCTCCCTGTGTTTTCTGAATTTACTTTGAAGTAAGCTTATGCTTTTCACACTTTCTACAAAAGCTGACTGAATTATCCCAGTGTCACATTTCAACCCACACTGCATGATTTTCTCAGCAAACTCATAGCTCCAAGCATTTAAAAAGTCTTTTCGAACAGGTTTGTTGTTATTGTTATATTAACAAGAGTTGAATAAGGACCACTAGGATCTTGATAGAAATGGACATTTGCTACTGTCTGTGTGAAAAACTTACTTCTTCTTTCACATTCATTGCAGCTTCTCACTGAGAACTCCCACTTTAGTATTTCTGCATCCTGCCTTCAATTCTGTGGAGTTTTCTGGGGTTCCTTTCATCATTCCTCATCATCATCAGGTTTGTACAACTGTAACTTGACAAGACAGATAGTTCTTGGCTTTCCATTGAACTTCAAAGAAAGATGGCTTGGCCAGCTATGTTTAATATGGGGAAACTTGCAAATAAAACCAAAAACTCACCCAGGTCCAAAATAGATCTTTTATACCACAAGAGAACATTTCCTCCTGAATGAATTTGTCAAGCTCTGAAAAGAAATGCTGCCTGTAAATGAACTTGAATGTCTGAATGATGAAGTTTCTTGTAACATTCCTCCTACATAGCTGGAAAACATACTTTATTTGAGGAGTTTCTTGATTGTATTAATCCTAGCTTCTCTGTACAACCAGTTATTATATATTAACTGGTATTGAAGTCAATGAAGATTTGGAGTGACTGAAGGTCTGCTCTTTTTATTAAAAAATAAATAAATAAAAAAACAAGTCCCAAAACTGGAGGTTATCATTACAATATTTTTTCTTGCACCAGGATTCTTCAGTCTCGTCTCTTTAGAGTCATCACACTTTATTATTGTTATTTCTAATTTTGATCACCTTCCCTGTTTCTGTTTCTGTTTAATTGCAAATTGTTTTCCAAAGAGCTTTCCTCTGAGGACTCTGCTCTTGGTTTTGGCTGTATTGAAAAGAAAGTATTAAACTTTAATTCATTCCCAATTACAGTAAGATGAAGAATATGAACCAGTAGTGACATACAAACTTCTCTAGAGGTGTATAAGAAATTGAAAGGCTATATCATTACTTATGCTGCTTGATAAAAACAAAATAAAAATAAGTTAAAATTCAAAGCAAATGCCACTACTCAGTATACAAGCAGTAGAATAGAAAAAAAAAGTTTACTTTCACTGTTTTAAATTGAAACAGTAAAATCATATTTAACATTTATGTTCTCGTGGTAACCTAAAATCTCTAGCTGTGTATTGACACAGCTATGGCTTTATCCATCTGTCCTCTGCATCTAGCTCATTTATAACTTATCTTTTATATCTTATATCTCTTATATCTTATGTCTCTCCTTGCAGATATATCTTATATCTGCCTTGCCGAAATCATATATATCTTATAAATGTCTTATAGCTGTCCTTGTTAAAATAGAGGAAAGACATGATGACAGATGCAGGATTGTTCTTTGACTACATGGTGATTCCATTCCCCACCAGATTACTTAGTGGTTTTGTAATTTAGAATTGTAAAGAGTAAAAAATCAATACCCACTGCAAATGGAATGATTAATCACAGAAATTTATGATGCTGACATTCCTGTTTGATACCTAGCATATGCTAAACATGGGAAGGGAAATTCCAATGGACCCACAGATTTTTCAAAGTTTTAATGACTCAGTTCTGGCATGTACAGATTGCTAAACTTTCAGCAGACTCCATTTTGCAAGAACTATAAAAATTCACTCCTTGGCCTTTGCAGGTTGTGTAACCTTCCAGATTGATTATCGACAGAAAATTCTTCACCCTTCTCATTTACCAAGCTAGTTGGAAAAACAACAATTCCAGAGAGCAGCCAATTTAGATGTCAGGGAATTTGTTCTCATTTTCTGACCCCAAAGTCAAATAATTTTCATGAAAACACATTATTATAGTCTCAACAAGACCTCTGTCATGTTATTATATGCTCAACAAGAACTTTGTAGCACATTTTTTTACTCCAGACCTGTCGTGGTTTAGCCCCAGCTGGTGACTAAGCCCCACGCAGCCGCTCACCCACTCCCCCACGGTGGGACAGTAGAGAGAATCAGAAGAGTAAAAGTGAGGAAACTCATGGTTTGAGATAAAGGCAGTCTAACAGGTAAAGCAAAAGCCGCGCACACAAGCAAAGCAAAACAAGGGATCCATTCACCACTGCCCGTGGTTCAGGTTCAGGGGTTCAGCCATCTCCAGGACAGCAGGGCTCCGTCACGCGTAATGGTGACTGGGGAAGACAGACGCCATCACTCCGAACGTCCTCCCTCCTCTTCCTTCTTCTTTGTCCCAGCTTTATATACTGAGCATGACGCAATATGGTATGGAATACCCCTCTGGCCAGCCTGGGTCAGCTGTCCTGGCTGTGTCCCCTCCCAGCTCCCCGTGCACCCCCAGCCTGCTCGCTGCAGGCCAGCACGAGAAGCTGGACTGTCCTTGACTGCTGAGCAATAGCTCAAACCATCAGCACCTTATCAACATTTTCTCATCCCAAATCCAAAACACAGCCTCACGCTAGCTTCTGTGAAGAAAATTAACTCTACCCTGGCTGAAACCAGGACAAGACCTTATAAAAGATGGACTTGAATTTCTGTCTCCCTATATCCTACAAAAGCCACCCTAATTACTTGCTAAGATAAAAATATAAAACAGGTGTACTAGATAAGTCATTTAACTCCTTCTATGGCCTGACAACGGCCAGTAGCATATTGTAAGGAAAGGTAAAATAGCAGAGAAGTACACAGTGCCATTTCCCTCTGATTCACACTTGTCTTCTACCATTCTGCAGCTTTAACAGAGGTGGTGTCTTAGTAGAATTTTGCCATGAATTTGTCAGATTAGCTTTTGAAAACATGCAAATTCCTATTACTCAAAATGTACTATGCCAATTAATTTAACAGCTTAAATATGCACTGCATGAAAAAAAAAGTTCTTTTTAGTTTCATTTTACATTAATTTCAGTTGTGTCACCTTTGTGAGGAAGAGTCCTCTGAGTCTTTCTTGCAAACTATCCCTGTAAATTGGAACAAAATTTCATATTATAAAATTCATATTTTAAAAATTACTTTTTGTTTTTTTCAGTGAGAAAAAGAACCTGAGAGCAGAAGATTTTCTGAGTAAGAAGCTCAAAGAAGTAAGAAAAATATAAATTTTATTTTTTTACACTCAAAAAACCCTGAAATATTACTTATTTCAGGTTTCTTTGCAGTTAGTGTAGTACAAATGCAAGAAAGCATTCTTCACACTACGAATATTTGTCAACTATATGTCTTCATTTTATAGAAAAAAACATGTTGGCTAATGTAAACAACATTTTCAACATTAAGAACATTGTTAGTTCTTTATTGAATCTTTTTTAACAATTTCAGATGAGTTATTATCAAAATGGCTTAATTTAGTTCAAATACCTTCCTTTCAAGTTGTTATTGTTTCACTAGTTGTCCATTTTATGCTTTCTTCTTAATAGCGTGTACCCCAAGCCTAATTCCACTTACCCCTCTTCTATAACGTATACCACTAAATTATCTGCCTTTAAATGTCATGTATTAAAAATGACAGCATGTAAGTGGGTATATTTGCAGGCTACCAAAAGAGAAGAGTGGCTGTGGTTCTTTGGTTTTTTTTCACAAATTGATTTATTTAGCTTGAAAATAAGGAGAAAAGGATAAATGTGCAACACCTAGGGATAAGGATTTTTTTTTTTTATTTATATTATGGATAGTCCTTTGTTCTGCCCAGAAGCATGCTAGATATTAAGTACAAAATTCCTAATAGCACTTTGAATTCAACTCACAGCTGAGTGACATCAAAGAACAAACACTAATTTCAGTGATTTTGAAGATTTTTAGGCTCTCAGAGGAAGCAGAATGGCCATAGCCCAGTTGTCATTTGGTCTTCACTTGAGCCTTGGCAGGTGCTGCTAAGACAAAATTTACAAATGACACAAAGAAAAAAGGAAAGAAACTTGCAGAATCAGATGGTACTCCTTCTAGAACTGCTTCTTCCTCCCTGAACTTCATCGCACCTCCAAACTGTTCCTCTTCCCCTTCTCCTCATGCTTGTCCACAACTTTTATCCACAGGATCTTTGTGTCCTATGCTGAGAAGCCTGAATAAGTTTTCTCAGTCATGTTCTTAGCAGTGGGTTGAAAGCTCCATGATTTAATTACCCTTAAATTCTGTTTGAGCAAAATAGTAATAGCCAAATGTTACTGTAATTATAGAACTCTGCAAAGAAAATGTCTATTGTACTTCAATTAAACAGATTTTAAAGAGGTCTTCTCTAGTGACTTTCAACGACTATACCATTTGCAATGCTTGTAAATCTTCCTGTTAGCAATCACAGGCTTAGGCTGGAGCACTGGATATGTTCCAGTGACAGACAGGATAAACTATGGTAAAAAGCTGTTGGTTATCTGCTGCTTCTTGTAATTGTCTATGTTCATGTTTTCAGCCTGCTGTACATGCGATAACCTTAATACTCATATCAATATTCTTAATGTTTTCCTCTTGTCTAAAGATTGCCCACATTATTTAATGCTTATGGGTTACATTTGTTTGCATTTTGGCCTTTTACCTTTTAACATTATGACTTCCATCATCTGATTATCAGTTTCAATGGCACACTTGGTTAAACATGGCAGAAAAAGAAAGTGTGGGATTTAGCCATCAAGGAGACAATGGCAGGTGTTACATTTGTTGAATTATAATCTAAAAACCCAATGATGAAGAAAATAGATCATTAAAATGAAGTACTTCTTCCAACAACTTTTAGTTGATCTGTGAAATTTTCTTTAGCTGGAGGTCAAAAAGTCAAATGCCATAGCCGAATTTCTAAAATGGCTGGATTATTTTATGATTTGATGCATAATTTTGGCTTTATAGTATTAATTAATACCATTGGCTTTATAGTATTAACTGAATCAGGCAGGAATTTTTATCGCCACTATGGTACTGCATAATCAGCCCACTATATTACGAAGTTTATGTCTGAAGACAGCCATAATCTCCCTTTAGCCAATCTCTTTTTAAGATTGAAGAAACAAGTTCTCTTGGCCTGTTGTTGTACCTCACACGCTCCAGCCTCCTGAGCATCTTGGCCCTCCACTGGGCTCTCTCCAGTATTTCCATAGTTTTATTGCACTGGGGAGCCCCAAACCAGATACAGCACCCCAGGTGTGGTCTCGCAAGTGATGAATAGAGGGGAATAATCTCTCCACCTGCTGGCTACACTCCTGCAAATGCAGCCAGGGCTATGGTTGGCACATGGCTCTACGCATTCTCCACCAGGACCTGCCTCTCCAAGCTGCCTTCCAGCTGTTCAGAGCCTGGTCTGCATGGCAGCACAGCTTTGCATTTGCTGTTGCTGAACCTTGTGAGGCTGTGGTCAGCCCGTTGACATTGTTCAGGTCTCTTGAACCCTCTGGAGCAATCCTGTCCCAGCACTTACCAGTCTCACTCCTCTCTGCCAACTTTCGGTTGGTACATTTCATTCCATCGTCCTGGTCATTAATAAACATATTAAACAATACATGCAAGGGCTGAGCTCTGGCTTTACTGAATCCACTCCACTTGGGATCTTCCCAAGCAGATGGCTTAACACACCAAGATCCTAAAAGGCAGCCAAAAATTATAAACAAGAGTAATATTTCAGGTATTGACAAAAAAATATTCTATCTTAAATGTGTAAAAGATCTATATATGCCCAGCTGAGGAAGCAGAAGAAGGAAGTATCTAATCAGGGACCTCACAGTTATGATTTTTAACACGTTATAGTGTACATAATGTCCCTCAGTGTATGTCAGAGTCTTTTTAATGGGACGTCTAGGGCAGAATCCTTTCTCAAATGCATAGCTTTGCAAACATCTCCTTTTCCAAGGCATGTCACATAACAACAACAGAATGCGTAAAATAAAGAACAACTATTCTTGCTGGAAAGTCAATTTTCAATGTCATAGCGTACAAATTAGTGCATCTGAATTTGATATTTTCCTTCCAGAATAACAAATTCATTGTCAGTTAGTAGTTGCATAGTCATTAGCAGCATAATAATCAGCCAAATATTATGATTTATTGTAGAAAATATTTTTGTCTGTGCATAAAAAGCAGCACTTCTTTTTGAGCCGGTGAATCAATGTTGCGAAAGGTACGTTGTGAGTAATGTGTTTCTGTGAGATCTTTCCAACACCAATGAATGTCCAGGAATCCCAGCTGTAGCCTAGGGCACAAAATCTATCACATCTTTTACTTTTATTGACCTAAGAACAAAGGAATTGTCGTAACACGCTACAGGAAAGGTTTGCCTAGCCCAGTATTTTTAGCTGTCAATGAGTAAGTTAAGGAGAAATCTACAGTGACACCAAACATGACAATACTTTGAGTAAGACTGGTTTTTTTCTGACAGACAGTTAAATGTGGCTTTTATATTCCCAGATATAATACGTGATTTCTTAATTTTTAAGCTAGATAGACTTGTAAAACTGTATTCTTTTTATTGCTATAAATTCCATATCTTCTCAATAATCTTTCTTATCTTGCACAATAAAATAAGTTATTAATTAATTGCAAACTTATTGCAATTATTTGAAACGTATTGCTCTATCATGCTTTTGTTACTGAATTGCTTTAGTTTCTTTAATTTACTTTTTCTCCTCCTCCTCAAGGAGGAGAGAGCTGCAATAGCTGCAAAACCCAGTACTGTAACTCTCCACATTAAGACAATGTGTTACTTCGCTGAAGAAACCCATTGATGATAGCGGGATTCCTCTTATTAAAGAGCCCGCTGTAGAAGTTGCTGTAGAAGTAATTACAGCTGCAGCATCTTCAGTTCCTCTTATGAGACTTTCCAAGGCTGTAATTATTTTCTCTCTTTGGACTTTCACTACAACATCCTGCTTTGATTGCGGTAGCTAAACTAAATGCACTATTCAAGAAAATGTGTGTTCTGGTTTCATTTCATCTAAGCGTTGGGTCTGTATTTCTTTGCCCGTTTTTGGAAACTGAGTAGATATTTCTCAGGGCAAGTAGCTTTTCATCCTAATCAGGTGTGTAAGTGAAAAGGGAAGGATAAAAGGAAAAAACAATATTAAGGAAAATTGGGTGACCAAAGCAAAGTATTTTGTATGTTGCTGTAGGTCAGTGCAGTTCTTGGTGGAATGATATAAGCATCACAGAGTTACCACTATATTCCCTATATCCTTCATAAACTTTTTAGCTCACTGGAGAAAACAACAAAATAATCTCATTACAGAAAATTACTTCTTCAGGCCTTAAATCTGAACAGAACTGGACAGTAACTAAAGAATAGAAGTTGTGTGTCTGTAGTATGATATTGCTTCCAAATCCTTCGGTTCTGGACTGCCCCCACGAGCCAAAGGATTACAGACTAAGTAGTAATGGAATCAGACTTTATAGACGCTGGCAGATTTTCATTTAAACATAAAGCTTTCCTATCTCTGTTTCAGATTGTAAAGCAAATATGTGCCATGAATATAAAGATCAAACATTTCTTCCTAGTAATGATTTTGGATTTTTTTTTTTACTTCAGAAGGATTAATATGATGCTTTTTGGACTCAGATTTAGTGGAATGACTTACGTATCTCAGTCAGAGATACATGGATTTAAAAAAAGCCTTGAACATTTAGCCAGTGCTATTCTTGTTGCTGAAGTTTCTTTTTTCCTTTGTTTTGGAGGGAATGTTGGTCTGATGATTACTTGATTATTTTTGTAAAGCAATTACTGTTTAAAAGACAAAATAGATAATTTTATTTTCTTTATGAAGTCTCTGCTTCATTTTACCATATCCTCAGGGCTACAAAAAGAAGCTGCCTTGCTTTGCTGAATCAAGACCCAAATGAGCTGTATATAGTGAAAGAAACATACACACATCATTTTAAAGATCTGCTTGTGGGAGTTTACCAAGTAACTGGAGTGAAGTTAATCCACGTTATACTTATTAAGTAATAAATATAATGATTACAACTGTTTCTTGTGCGGTGATATCAACAAGAATAGTTTCCTTTCTAAAATAACACAACCCGAAGTGATGTTGATCCTTTGAGTCAAAGCTGAGGCTATCATCTATCACATAGGTTAGTTTACCTCTCTGTAGGACAAAGTGCGTTTATCACTTAAACATGAAGGCATAACGATAGTGATTTGTTACAGCTAGACAGCAATGATGCATTAATACCTTCCGTGCATCTTAACTTCTTTATGGAAAGCTCAATGTTAGTAGTTAATTTGTAACTCATAAGAAATAAATGTAAGTCACTGACTGAAAATGTCCCACTAACCAGTAATGCAAAAAATGACAGTCTCACAAGTTGTCACTTTTTTCCCCAGTAGAAGAGCCAAAGGTTATTACCTCTTGCTATAGAATCAATTTGATATTTGTTTGGAAAGGTCAAATAGCAATGCTGGGTTATGGCACAGAAATTGGAATAATGGTGGAAAGGAATATTATTTCTATTTTATGTGATTTACACTAAACTATAAAAATGTCTGCCTACAATCTCGGATACTTAGATTATATTGCAAGGACAAACAACCCCATTGAGAGCCAATATCCATTAGATAAATGAAACGTTTCAATTATTTGTTTTCTTTGTATTATTGAGTGTGCTGCACTGACCTGGTGGCCTGATGGAGTGAAAAAACCCTCAGCACAACTTACTTCTCCATAAATCTCTTTACTTTTTACTTCAGCTTCAAGGAAGTTCTGCTTGCTTTTCTTTTCTATAAACACAACAGAACAAAAAATTATTTTAGGCACCTAATTTGTGTTTGCTCAGGATGCATTGTTTCAAAGGAGCCTGTTATTAATAGTCTCAGTCTTGAATTTTTCTTGAAATCAAAACCTTTAGTCTCTCAGTTTGAGCAGCTGAAGTTAAATACCCCAAACCATTTCAAATGGGTTGCCTTAGGTTTTGTCTGTTTGCTTGCTGTTGCTTGTTTCTTTGCTTTTACTGTCAGTGTAATATTCATTGCTTTCTGCAGTCAGATTTTTCTTCAGTCTCAGCTAAAACAGAGAAATGTTTGGAAAAAATTTCATAGATGTCTGGCACACTAAGGTTTTGGTAAAACAGCTATAGGCTCCTGGCATATATCTCCCAGACTGAAGAAAGATGTCAGAAGTCACTTGCTCCAGGGGCTGCTGTTGCAGTAGAATAAAACTGTTTTCTTTGCAGTAAATTTAAAACACCATCTTGGTATGTTAATTAAAATATTCATCTGCCTAGTGTCTAACACTTTAGAGTTAGAGTACAAGAAAAACATCAATATAGGCACTGGGCAGACATGCATTTGAAAATATTAGGGAACTTTAGCTTTTCTGTTATTCTCTAGAACACAATATTCTTGAATGTCCATGAACAAATTAATTTATGCAAAGCCAGAAGGTCTTTCTGAAAAAAAAAAAAAAGAAAAAATTTACTTTATAGCAGAAGGAAATTGGAAGAAAAATATCAAACAAAGAATCTAGCAACCCTCCCGACAAATGTGCATCCATGAAGTCATCTTTTGTGCTCCATGACTGTTGCTATACATTATTCTATAGAAAACAAAACCCCCTTGTTCCCTACCAACCCTTACGATTTTTTTTCCCCAGAAAAAGCATAGATATAACAGAATACACAATCACATGGTTTTAAGTATTCAGGCATCCTTCTGACTTCCCTCTGGCATTTCTCTTTTAGTTCATCTTTTATCAATGCCTCTGAGAAGGATTTAAGGATAGTAGATATCTTATATAGAACAGATTATATACTATCTATTTGATACACAGAATACTATGAAAACACGTGGAATCTATAGCACACGTAGAATATTATGGGATATTTCCTGCCAATAACTTGAACCAGCAGTTTCTTTACCTATTTATCAACTCTTGTCTGTAGGATTTTTTGCATTAAAGGCAATTCTTTTTCTGACTAAAGCAAAAACTTCTTTTCTTTTTTGCCAGTAGCTGGGTCAGAAGAACAAGATGCCCTTTACTGGGCATATCTAACCTGCCTTTTCCAATACCATTCCAGAATGAATATTTGTGAAGTAAAAAACATGGAGAAACTGGGATAGTGCACCAAACCCATCCCTGTTGTGTCTTGGAACACAGGTCTAGAGTGAAGCTTTCTACCAGAGAAAGTATCAAGACACTGAGGCTTGAGAAAGAGAGAAACAGAGGAGTAAAATATAGTCTGTAGGAGAATAAAATGTTTGCTATAAGGAGGACAATACAGGAGACAAAAACAGGAGGGAATGACCTAAAATGTTAAGACACAAATTCTGTCAGCAATACGACTCGTGATCTGTACTGCTGCAGGTTTCTTTCTAAATATTCTCCCATGACTGGATGCAAACTCGGAATGTGTCTTGCGCAGTAACTTGGGAATTTCTAAGAGCTTGCATGAGTTTCTAACCAGGACTGTGCTTCCCTCTTTCAGTTAGCCAGGGCATTGCTAAAAGTTCTTGCCTCTACTCTTCCCAAACACTTGTTTTCATGTAACTCATAGGAACTTAATATTATTAAATTATTTCTTTTTTTCTCTTTCTTGTTTTTTTTCCTTTTTTTTTCTTTTTGTTTTTTCTCCTGAAGCCAGCTTAAATTAGTCTGTTATACGAAGGCAGAAGTGGAAGGGGTAGGAGGAGCTTTTATAAACCTCATTTCCTTGGGTTGTAAAAAATGCACACATCCTCCTTCTTGGAAGAAAGATGTTAGACATATTGCTCTTCACTCCTCACTCCTGCACCTCTGTTTGGAGGTAAAAAGAACTGAATAACTTGCAAAATCAAACTTTCTGAATTAAATGCCCAAACACATATTTCCATTGATTTATTTGGGAACTGCAGACTGCTGGTTCATGTTTAAACTTTAGATTAATGAATCTAATTAATGAATCTAAGGCTAATGCTTGTACAAATCTTGGGTTGAGTCTATAGCAATGCAGGAGAGCTTTGCCACTAGCTTGCACTACCAGTCAGTGCTGGTAGGGAATGTAGGTCCATTTTACAGCCTACTGAACATTCCAAGAAATCCATGCCTATTGCATACTTCTGTGGATCTGTAGGTACCCATTACCATTATCAGCAAAGAATGTCCAATAGATCTTTTAAATATATACAGAATAAGAATTCTAACTTTCTAAGGTTTTATACCACTGTTTCCACTTCTAAACACAAAGAGCAGATCAGTTCTCTTCATTAGCTGGAAATATTGATGACCAGCAGATTGCTTAGGCATTATAGAGCTGGTATTTCACTATTGTGGTAAATTCAACTTGTATTTCACATCCTTCTCAAGAGATCTGGCACTGGACTGCAGTGGTTTCTGTGTACTCTGGCCCTCCTGTTCCCTAATCTGAAGCTGAAAAACCTTTATGAACCTCTTATAAAGATGTAACCTTGATGTTTGGTTATGTCATAAAATTATTCCTATAATTTATCACGGCAAAAAGTTGCAATAATCTAGTCCACTTCCATGAATGAATTCTCATTTAGGATGCTGTAAGTAGTTAAGGTGTCAATTTGACCACCTTTTTTTTTTCAATGACTAAGAACCAAGCAAGCTCCTATTGTTGATTTTTTCCTGCTAATTCAATAGTCTTCTCAAATGTTTCCTACCTAGATAGATACCTTTATTAAGTAGCTATTGACCAAAAAACACCAAAAACCTCAGAATTTCTGCACTGCTTTAGTTAGTTGGTGCTTTTCTAACCACCTTATTTTTCATTATAATTTGTATCACTGTCAACAAAATTGGAAATAGAGCAGAACATAAATCCATGCTCCTCAAATCAGGAAAACGCCTTCAGATCTTCCAGTTTCATATTTACACTCCAGCTAGATAGTGAACTTAGAATAGATGTCCTAGGTATTCATTAAACATTAATAATACAAGAGTAAACTTCCCAAGACAACTGAATGCACATAACCGTGACATCTAATACTTTACTTCCTTCTAGCTAAGAACAAAGTACTAGTCTCTAGGAGACCAAATAGCACTTGCTGACCATTGCGTCTCGAGTTATGACAGCTCTGAGACACAAACTCCCAAAATTTTATGTCATTGAAGTCACTGAATTGATTTTTTCTTTTTTACCATTCTTTCAATACATGCTGTTGCTCGGTGGTTACTATGCAGGTGACTGATCTGAGAGAGACGGCATCTATTCCCATTTCACTGTGCTGTATTTAAGTAAAAGGTGTTTCCCTGAATATTGTATATGCTGGTTTCAGCTGGGATAGATTTAATTTTCTTCATAGAAGCTAGTGTGAGGCTTTGGGATGAGGAAATGTTGATAAGGTGCTGATGTTGTGGGTTGTTGCTGAGCAGTCAAGGACAGTCCAGCTTCTCGTGCTGGCCGGCCAGCGAGCAGGCTGGGGGTGCACGGGGAGCTGGGAGGGGACACAGCCGGGACAGCTGACCCAGGCTGGGCACAGGGATATTCCATAGCATATTGCGTCATGCCCAGTATATAAAGCTGGGACGAAGAAGAAGGAAGGGGTGGAGGGATGTTCGGAGTGATGGCGTCTGTCTTCCCCAGTCACCGTTACGCGTGATGGATCCCTGCTGTCCTGGGCATGGCTGAACCCCCGCCTGCCCGTGGGGAGTGGGGAATGGATCCCTTGTTTTGCTTTGCTTGTGTGCGCGGCTTTTGCTTTACCTGTTAGACTGTCTTTATCTCAAACCATGAGTTTCCTCACTTTTACTCTT
>NW_010544116.1:0-13123 GCF_000687285.1 Phaethon lepturus | reverse complement strand
CCTCCCGATTACCTCCCCCATCCCACTGTGGGGGGAAGTGAGCGAGCGGCTGCATGGTGCTTAGCTGTTGTCGGATGTTAAATCATGAGAGTTTGATAACTCAAAGTAAAGATGCACATTTTTATTTGATTGCTTTAGCAACTCTTTCTGTGAATAAGTTGGCATATTATTTATATTTGTCTACTTTATTTATATATTACAAACTAAATCAGACATGACTTAAAAAATCCCTGTGTAATGTTCCTCCTGAAGCTAAAATCCTGGTAAGGACAATTGTGATTACTCTTTTCCATCATTATTCTATGGTCTGCAAACAGCAAAAAATTTAGAAAATCATCCCTGCCACTCACCCCAAAAATTCTGTCCCACAAAACTCATGAAAATCTGTAGACATTATGATGTCCTGAATCTGTGCTGTGGATTTAAATATTTCCAAGCCTATTGTTGACCCATGAAAATTTGTTATGCCTTATGAGAGTTTTTGTGCTTATTTCTCTTTTTTTCTAATTCATTAAAAAGAGGGGGAAGGGGGAGAATATTAGATATGCCCAATTTGCGCTGAATGAAAATATGATGATTATTATAAAAGGTGCAAGAGTTAATGCTGCTTTTATCAAAGGTCAACACACTCAACTGTGGAGACACAAGAGATCTACCAATTACCTATAATGACTGGAGAAGAGGGAGGTAGATGGCAGAGGAAAAACTAACAAACGTGGGGTCACTGCTTTCACTCTGGGGAACACGGAGCAGACCACTGAAAAAACTACTTGGCATTGCTTAGAGGAACTCTGACATGCCAAAATAAATGGAAAGAAAGGAAAATACAGTCATTTGGTAAAAATCCAAAACTCTGCTGTGTTCAACAAGCCTAGCTGACTAAGAAACCTGTTCAGCAGCATTTTTTCACTCCTGCAGAAAACAAAAACATTCTGGAATTTTCCATGCTTTATGTAACTGCATCTTGAGAAATAACAGATTGTGTCAGTTGGTATTCTGGGAGGAAAACCTTGCAAAATGTGTTGAACGGAATGGTGCAACTTCTGTTTATAGATCTGTTAGTGCATGTTATTTTAGAAAAAACAAATCGCTAAAGGCCTGATGAAACTATCTAGAAATAAATGAAAGGACACATTATTTTCTATAAAGAAAGATGTAGACAGCTACACAATTTTTAAGGACAATGCAACCCTCAAACTTGTCCTTAAAACAGTTTAAGCTGCCCATACAAGTGTGGTTTTGGTGGGTTTTTTGCCCCCTGAAGATCACATTTGCTAACTCTAATCATATCCCCATTAAATCAGTAAAATTTCAAACTCACTGAGCTCTAAAGTAGAGGCCTGCATGTTTACCTTGAACACAGTATGCATAGGTCAGTCTTTCCCACTGTATGATACGCCCTTTGAGCAGGCTTAGTTCCACTTGAGCAGCCCTGTTCAATTACATTGCTCAAAACAGACTCAATTTGTCATGCAAGATTTCACATTTCTTGAAAGTACAGAGGACTTTCTCTCAATTTTGATAAATTTCTTTGCCCTTTTGTGAATAACCCCTGAGGCTTCGATGTGCACAGCTTCTTTTTGACTGCTGTTATCTCGTGGGGTAGAGAAGCGTGTCCAGGCATTAGGGACAGCGCTTTAACATTTTCACACAAGTCAAGCTGACTTCCAAGTGAATTGTGCTCTACTGATATTGCAAATGGTCAACTAGAAGTCACAGACATTACAGTAGTCCTCTATTCTTGAAGGAGAACAGTGAAAATCTCTAATGGGATGGACTGTGGAGGGTTTTTATGTCTAGCAATATGCACACACAAAATGCTGTTGGGTGAACAAGACATGCTCTCCCCATTTATTTCTCTGTGTTAGTTACTTTCTATAATATGCATATTAAATCATGTAGGCTTTTTATCCAGCCATATTGACAAAATTTTTCTAACTAAAACCTCTTAACCTTATATGGGAACTCATGATAGATACTTGAAACATTTCTTTGCAATAATAAGAAGTATCTCACATCTATATAATGTTGGAAGAGCCTAAAAGCACTTTATAAGCCTAAATAGATGCACAGGTATTAAATGAAAGCATTTTAACTGTCACTGAACTGTCACCTGAGGTTAAATGGATAGATTGCTTAACCTGCTAAAGTCATTGCAAGGGCTCTCATTGGTGTTGAGTCCAAAAGAGGAAAACCAAAACAGGCTGTAATTAATAAGGGGGACATTCAGTAAAAAGTGTAGCACGTAATGTAAAATTCATATAGTTGAATTAGTTTTAATGTTTCTCACAGGTAAGTATGTGGTTCACACACTTGTTGCTTCAGCCCAAATATTCCCTTTCACTCATTCAGGCTACCCCTCCAGTATGGCCTCTTCTTCAGCAGGTACTTCCAGGGAATTTCGGACTGGATTTACTGGTTTTACACTGGTTTCCTGTATCCTGTTTCATAAACCAGAGCTTCAACCTCTTTTGAAGGATCATCTGCTTTATGGCAGGGCAGTGTGATTAACTTCACTCTGAAACCACCCTAGGTAGAAATTCACGTCCCTATCCTAGATTTTGATTTTGCAACATATAATAAAAAAGTGTATGTTCTGACAATTCAGGTATTATAGAGGCTTGAAAGTGTTATATAAATGTAGAAAAGTACAAAGTTAGATGTGCTTTTGTCAGATGTGGATGTTTCTTGTGCCATTTTCTTTCTGTTCTGATTTCCCAGTAAGCATGCAAGAAACAACACTTTAAATTAGGCAAAACATATATTGCTTTAATACATGAAATCAGTGCAATTTCCAGGTATTTTAAAATCACTTCAGATATTATTTTTATTGTAATTATCAAAATATACACTTGAGAATGCATACACAAGACACTTGGTTTAGACTGAGTTTTATCATAAAACTAGAAGAATTCTCTATAGACAGATTATACACTTTCTTTATAGAAACTGTGCTAATAATTGCTTTTTGGGTCAGTTCTGAAGCTCTTTCCTGACAGGATTCAAGATTTTTGTGAACCCCAGAAAGACATCTAGCACAGGACCGTCACCACAGCCTGCATTTGCTTTCTGCCCGGATACCCAGACTGGCATCAACTCTGCACAGCAACCCGCTTCGCACCGCATGCCTCCCATTCAGGGGTCGGGTCCTTGTCGCTTGGCACGGCTGGACATAAAAGCAAAGTCTGCTAACTTTCCTTCTTGACAATTTGTCAAAAGGCACATTAAAAAATAATTGGAGAGAAAGAACACAGATTTTTCTTTAATGCTTGACTGGACAAGTTACAAGACACCTTTCTCTCTGTTCTCAACAAGACAGAACTGTTGCTTTAACAAAAGAAATATTACTGTCTCCCACATACTAAGTGTTGGGATTTACTGTTGTTGGCCTTTGATTTAACAGCAAAGTCAACAGGTAAAATAGCTAGCATTTTCAGGTCAGTCTTTGTGTTTTGTTTGCCTTTTTTAAAAATAAGACTTTTCACACAGTTCTTTGGTTATGCCAAAGATAACCAAACTATAGAAATAAGTATTATTTTATTAACATAAATTAATGTAGAAAAAGCCTTTAAAACTAGTTGTTATTTGAAAATATTTGCAAAATGCAATATTATAAAATTATTTGGGTTTGGAGCAAAATATACATTCAAATGCACTAGTAAATTGTCCCGTTGGGGGGAAATGTACTGTAGGAGGAAAGAGACCTTAATTCATTGTACAGAACATTCTTTAACCAAAAGTGCTAGGACAAAGAAAACCAACCAGCCATCCAAGCAAAACTCCTTTATAGCAAAAGAACCGGAATGATTTATACTCACTGAGAATTTGGTCTAATGTTGCTATTAGCAATGTGAGGATATATTAGTGCTGATAATCATGACAACATAAACATTTAGTCTGAGCCTTCTCGCACAAGGATTTATGAACACTCTCATCTGATTTCTTTTCATTTCTCATTACCATTAATAATCAGAATGGTCCTCAACATTTTGTCATCAGGACACAGTAATCAGATAGAAGAGTTTTGCAGTGTGCATTTAAATACTTGGCAAAGTAAAGGAGGGTGGCATGAAGCATAACAAATATGTAGATTCAATCATCCTTGCCTTCGACACAAAATATATTATTGGGGGGGGCTCCTTGGCAAAACAAATTTTGGGGTGGACATGTGAAAGATTTCTGTTCTAGTTAATGGACTACAAATCAGGATATTATATAAAATGCCATTTTGCTTCTTCCTCTTGAGGTGAAACTTTGCCTTAGTGTTGTTGCATTCAATGCAGTTAAAATGTATGCCTAGGTAAACCCATTTGTTTTGTTTGAAGAACTACTATAGGTCAAGACAAGGGAAAACCCCAAACTTAACAGTTTCTAATCACAGAATATATTGCAAGTCCAAACGAAATGTAAAGTACGTGATATCATCATAACATAATTCTACAGAAACTCATGAGTTTTCTTCCTTTACTTGGGAATTCTGCATTACATTTAACTAATCATTTTTTGATGGCTGAGGTATCTATTTTTGTGCTAACTTACCAAAACCAATAGCAACAACACTGCTGTGTCTGGAATATTTTGGGGACGAAATTAACTTTAGCGTGCATATAACTTAAATTATGAGATCAAATCCAAAACACCTGTGTAATCCATTTTGTGGACTGATGACTTTGTATCCAAATTGCTAAATCAAATACTGTAGGCTCATGCTGTGCCCTGAAAGAAATGTAACACACAGGGTGCAACAGTTTTCAGACAGTTACTAGTACGCCAAGATACACACACAAGCCAAACTTTGGGAACCACCTCTCTCCCTACCAGAAAGGTGAAAATTGCTTCTAAATTCAATTCATTGGCTGCCAGTTAGAATCAGAGCAACACAGTATTTCATATGAGATAGTCTTGTTTCAAATTGATTCGATGTTCTCCATATGTTACTTGATTAATCAAATTGATGTTCCAGGGTACAAGTCAACATTTGGCTCCTGAAGGCTAAGGAATAAAAATCTGTCTTTGATTTCTTCTTGTGTGCTTATATTTTTGACATATTCAGTCATCAGGGACTTTCTATAGTACAGGGGAGTCTCCTCTACTGAATGTAGGAAACCTTTCTACCTGCATGATAAAGGAAGAGAAGGAAGATACAATAGGAAAATTGGCAGTGTAGGCTAGATACTTACTGCTTCTGATCAAAACCAAATACCAATTTCTATAAACAGCTTGTGGTTTATACAGTGATCCCCTTGTAAGCCTTGCAGACAAAGATAAATGTAGTTAGAAGATCCACATAGCCTTGGTTTGTGTTGCTGGCTTTGGCACACCTACAGGCTTAGTAATATTCAAGACTAATTCTGAAGAGCTGTATTTATTCACTCAGGAACAGGGCAGAAAAGGTACTCTTTCCTTTTCCCTACAAAAATTTAAAATAATAATAATAAAAAATTCAAAAAAGTTTGCCATACTGTTCTTATTACCTATTCATTGTCTTGGTTTTTGGTACAGATACTTCTCATCCAGTTTCCTAAACTTTGAAAGTTATCATGTTTATTTATTTATCTATTTATAATAGTGCTTAAATGATTAATCTGGCCTGTATCTATTGAAAAGAAAATAAATTATTAAACTGATTCAATCACTTTTCTTCAGAAAAAAAAATCATAGGAGGGTAGGGAGAAGATGAAGCCACACATTTCTCAGTTGTGCACACTAATAGGATGAGAGACAAAAGAGACTAGTAGGAACATTGTTAAATGTAACTTAATTATTTAAATAATATAATTAATTGATTAAGTATAAGGGTGGTTTGTTGTTTTGTTTTTTTTTTTAATTCTGAAGATGGTCAGCTATTGGAACAGGTTGCCCAGAAACATTGTGGAATCTTCATCCCCAAAGATTTTCAAAACTTGATTGGTGAGGTCTCAGACCAACCTGAACTAGTTTAACCTCCTTTGAAAAAGAGGTTGGGCTATACGACCTTCAGAGCTTTTTTCCAACCTAAATTATCCAGTGAGTTAGTGATATACATATGCTTCATCGTAAGTTATATTTGCTAGTTTATATTTTATAATACATTTTAAAATATTATGAAGATATTTTCCTATCCTATTCCTAAGTTAAATACACATCATGAATGACATTATAATAATCAAACATATTGTTAGATGGGAAAGAGGATAAACACTTTCTGACAGATTAAGTTCTACCTTTTCTCACATGTATGCATACAATAAATTTTTCAAAGTCCTGAACAATTGAAAGAATTGATACAAGTCTGAAGAAATCACTGGGAAAGCTTCAGATACTTATTGAGTAGGTCTGTGAACTCTGCCTGACTAGTGCTTTTTTCTTTCTTAGATCTTACAACAAGTCTAAACTGATATCTGTAATTGTGAAACTTACTTAAAAAAAGAAAGCCAATATGTTGAAATTAAGCTATTTTTTACTGCATAATAGGATTAGAAAAGTTTTGTTATCCCTTCTGTTCAAAAGTATTTACTTTTTTTCAAATAATCACATCAGAACTTATTTTAGTACTTTATGAAGGATCAACTAATACAATAAAAATCTTTCAGATTAACTATATGAGGAACTAGAGTGTACAAATTAACCAGAAACTAAAATTTTCAATTCTATATCTGTGCATTTGTATGCCAAGATTTGGAATTATTTAAAATCTGGGAACGAAGAGAGTTCCAGAATTTGAAAGACTTTAGTTGCAGATTTATGTCGTGAAAGCTGGGAAGGATACTTAAAAGACTGGAATTTGAAAAACAACACTGCATTGTGCTGTGATTTGGCTTTTGGGAATTAAAAGCCCAACCTTTCCTAAAGTGCTTAGACAGGCACTGTGGAGTCTTTACGGGTATCAGGGGAAGCTTCCTATTACCTCCTCTAAACTGGAGTGTTTATTTTGCCTACACAAGACAAATAAATTCCAAAGGGAATAATTACAAATAACCTGAAATTCAGTAGCTGCAGATGTTTACTTTCAACTCTTTTACAGCTATTATTTCCCAAGTTTAAAGTGCATTCTCTGTGTGAACATTTGTAATTAATAGATTGCTGCATGGACACACATGACCAGAAGCTGCCTCCTAAATTTAGCAAAACTGTATTCTAAAGGAATAGTAAATATTGAGTAAGATGCTGTTTTGAACCTCCTGCAGGATAATGGTGGCCTAAAGTCTTTCAATACTTCAGAGATATTTGATAGCTTTTTTGGATTGAGCAGATGGCCTTTAGTTTCCTGTGAAGAGCTATTTCCACCTACCCAGTCAGAGAGTTAAAACCCAAGTTAAAACCTAAATGATCAATTTTTCGTTTTATTTTAGTCATGGAAACAGAACTTATTTCCTTTTTCCAGCAGGTGCTGGTGCTGTCATGACTATGAATTTTTTTGTTATTGGCTCTAAGGATAGAATAGATCTTAGTTTTCCAAAGTTGTTGTTTTAAAGAAATGCAATATTTTGGCAAAAAATAAATCCACCTGCAAGAAGATTTGAAGTTCCTTCCTGATGCATGTATGCTTCTTAATTCTGAAGGTACACAAACTGCAGAAGGGTTGAATTCACTGTAAAAGTTCCCTTTCTTTATTGAAGAGAGGTATTTTTAGTCTCAGATACTTACAAAAATCATTTATTCATGGAAATCAGTAGAAGTCCTTAATACTGGCTTCTGTCCACTTCAAAGGGAAAAGTGTTAAGATAACAATATGCACTTATGGGCAATAATTTTTCCAAGAGATATCAAAGTGGCTCCTGGATTGAGAAAACAATCTGAACTGCAGTTGAACTGGCACTTACTCGACTTCCAGAAGTCTGAAAACTAAATGCAGTTGGGTTTTTCTAAGTATGTGTTTTATTCAGTGATTCCATGAAAGTTTTTCTTGAGCAATAAAGGAAATATGATATCAGATTGAAAACGCCTAGATTTGTTTTTATAATGCAAATAAAGGGTGGAGATGACTCATCTTTTGGCTAATACATGGTTGACTTACACCGTATCCACTAAAGTCCATTTTTGCTCATGGTTAGCAAGCCTGACTGGACTGTGAAATACAGAAGCAAAAGTCACTTTCTGTATCTGTCTTGGCAGGGTAGGAGACATGACAAAGTTCTATGAAATAGTTCATGGCAGCTTCAGAACTGTCCAAAACAATTGATGAGATATGACTACATTACCTTGAGATGATTAAGAACAGTCCCTGCAGAACTGTGTGGAGATATACTAGCGATGTTCAGGATGTAACCGCACCACTGCTCAGTTAGCAGTCTTTAGCTGTGCCATAAAAAGATTTTGCATTCCTAGTTGATGTAAAGAGCAGGACTCTCCAAAGATTTCAAAGGATCCCATCTTTTGCTTTGTCTCACATTCTTCCAGTCCTGTGATTTTAATTTATGTGAAATAAAAGGAAGTTGATTCTAGGAGACAGAGGTTTAAGCAATAAATATTACTGTCTGTTATAATTGAAGACAAATGGCATGACTTTGGTACTGAAGTGCCACTTTACTTTCTAGATGGTTTGTGTTGTAATGAGTAGAGCTACCACTGCCAGTTGCCTTCACGTCCAAACTTTTCTTTTCCCCTCATCCTTCTTGTCCTGACTTCCTCATTCTAACTCAGACATTAATTGTTTTCATCTGAATTAATCTAGTTTCCACTATCCCATCTTTTGTACAGTGTCTGTCTTCTGTCTTTTGTCATAGCTCTAAAGATCTCACATTCACAGCCTACTTGGCTTTCTTAATTTGAGTTCCTTTTGACGATCCTTCACAAATGTCATTGTGTCACATTTATTCCCCAGCTAATCCCAGTTGTCTACCCCTTTAAATGACTGGTTTTCAGTCCCATTCTTTCCTAATCCACTTATCGCTACCTTTCATATCCACAGTCTGTTGCATGGATTTTGAACATGATGTAGCTGTAAATCTACAGAAAACAAACTTTTAAAAGAACAGAGGGAATGGTCCAGTAGTGGGTTGCATAAAAAAATGTGTATGTATATAAATGGAATAACACATTTACCTTGTTAAATTAAATATGTATCTTTATATGTATATACATATTGCATGTGTTTTAAATTGAACGTTATATACATATGTACTTAACATTGCAAATCATTATATGGTTTTGTAGTCTTTGTATTATTTCAAGAATTACCCATAGAAAGCAGAAGTATTGTGATAATATTACATTTTTTAATTTCACATTGCATAAGAAGACTCAAAGAACTGTGTCTTATAGATAATACACAACATTCTCACAGTTAAGACCCATTTAAGACTGTGGGTGGTGTGTTTTTCTGTTAATATTAAGACCACCAAACTAAAAACAAATGTTCTGAAGAAAGAATAAATTAGGTTAAAAATTGCAGCAAATATTGAATAGTTCTGTTTGGCCTTTCAGGTGTAAAATCATTGCAAGATTAAAGTAATTTTGACATGCCAAACCTGCAGGCTCCATTTTTGATGTACTTTATGAAAACGATAAAATCAAGATAAATGGCTGTGAACAGTGTGCTTCCATTACTGTAATAACTGTGAGATCAGCTACATTTACTATCTTTCATTTTATTTTTAAAAAGATGATTTAACAGGGACAGAAGGTTGAAAAACTGCTGTAGACCTCAGAATTGCCAAATGGTATAAGCAATGTTTTCAGTACAGATGGGGTGTTGGTTTTCCCCCAAATTGCTCTTTTGATGATTTCCATTTTAAAATTTAATTATTCTGACTGAATTTTTTCAGTATTCAATATGTTCATTAGACATTCAGTGTGAATTACAAAAATTTAATAGTAAGAGCACTTAAAGTGTAACAAAACCGAAGACCAACCATTTTGGTTCGGTCACACGTACGTGTTCTTAAAATTACACAAATATAAACTAAAAAAATTTCCACAGATGGTGGGGTTTTTTGCACAAATGTACAGAATGTTTTATAATAATCTGAAAATTCTAAATCACTTTGAATAAGGTTTTTATTAGCTTTGGAAAAGAAAAAGAAAAAAGAAACAGAGAACATAGAAGAAAAGGTAGCAAGAAAAATAACAGTTCTAAAACATTTTTTACATGAGGATTAACTGACTAAACTCATGCTTCTCAGAGGGATAAGAAGGGCTAAAAATCATGAATAGGGAATAGCTGTTCACAATAATTTTTGACACAAAAAATGTTAATTGAAATGAGTATACAAAAATTCAAAAATAAATAAAAGGAAGTGGTTTGCCATTAACAATGTAAAGAAGTTGTGGAACTCGCTGCTGCAGGATGCTGATAAAACCTTGCATTACCTTAGAAGCAGTTTAGAAGAGAAGTCTGAAAGTTGTTACACATTTAAAGATGGTGCAGATTTAGGAAGTGCCTGACAAGAAATTAGTGCATGCTGGGAGGATACTCTGGGTGCGTAACACCACATGCCTGCTATCAGTTTTCTTGTGGACGGAAACCTAGTGTAACTGGACAGGAAAGCCTGTCTTCAGGTTTCAGCCACAGTCAGTTTGCATAATTTTTAAATGAAATATTAATATTCTAGTTTATCTGTAAACATTAAAAATATATTAAATACAGTCTCATGACCTTCTGTTACAATGCAGATGTGAAATAAAATATTTGACACTGTCTTGATTTCCTATTAAAAACTATGTGAAAGTATAAACTTTACATGTGTCAATATAACCATGGAAGCCTATGGTAACACTTTATAAAATCCTATTCTTTTAGGTTACTTTCACCTAGTTTTCACATGTGCTTAAATGAAACACAACATGGTTTTGAGAAAATTCAGTGGATGAAATTCCTTGAGGCTTCCTAAGAAAGCAGATATTAAGTGTATATTTAGAATTACATCTTGGCCCATTTCAATTAGTGTGGATCTTGCAGTTATTTCACCATTTATTTATGATACCGTCTGCAGTTGTCTGAGACATCTGCAGGACATTGTGTTATATAAGTCAATGCAATTCTCAACCATATCTATTCTGATTCACAGAGTATGTAGATTATATTGTACTGTGCTGCAGTATGTGTTGTAGATACAGAAAAATTACTATTTATTACTTTATGAGCAGTGTACATTCCCCCACCAGTCTCATTTTTCATATGCACTTTGGTTACATGTTTAAATGGTTTATAGCAGGTTTTAACTTCCTTGATCTCTCTGATCATGGGTTTGCAATAATTGGTCTACTGGGACTCACGCCTGTACAGATACAAAATGAAATTATTTTAGCCCCTTACTCAAGGTTCTTAAGAACAATTCTTAAAGCTATGAAATGCAGCTATTCCTAATGGTGTCTAAGTTCAATTCAAATCCTCATGAAATTAAGATCTTTCAAAGACTTTGAAAAGTTAAAAATTAAAGGACATCAAAACTCTGACAATTTACAAGAGAGTCAAGAGCAAAAAGTTAGCCTGCTTTTTCTTGGCAGTGTTGTAAACTAGTACAAGGATTGCTTCCAATTTTTAAATGTTTGCGTTGCAAATATAATGCTATGGCCAAAAATGTTACAATTATAAGGTAAAGGCAGGAGTCTTCCTACATCGAGCAACATCCCTATGTGCTCTTCTACTCTCAGACTCTCCAGAGCAAGAAAAAGATTAAACCTTAATCCAGAAACCATACTATTTTAGTTGATCTAGCCTTGTATAGTGTCAACAACCAAAGTTCAAGTGTACAAATTTTTTCAACATCTGTTCTAGTCAGGTCTGTGCAAAAGGGAGAGGTGACCAGGCAGGTGGGAGGAGCAAGTTCTTGGAACAAGTTTATTTCTCTCTTATTATGGAAACAAAAGTCCTATTCACACACCCTATGGACAATGAGCCCAATCACAGATCAAACTGTGTATCAAAGAAAAGTAAAAAAGTTATTATTCTGGTTCTTGTTTCAAAAAGCCTCTGCCCTATCACCGCCCTCAACCTCATAAACAACTAGTCCAGGCAAAGGGTAGCAGTTCTGCAACAGGAACAGACTCAGTTAAATGATGTCATACTTCAAGAAATTGTTGCAAAAGCTGAGTGACTGAGATAGTTAGAGCAAGAACAGAGCTGTGTAGGAAAGTCAAAGGCATCTGTCTAAACTGTGCTCGCCTCCTACTACTCCAGTCCCTTCAAAAGACATTTAATGAGTCTTTAGTGAAGTTGCATATATGATCTGTACGTTAATGAAGCGATTCTGTTAATTCCACATTCTTTTAAAATATATTTTATTAGACTTGAAGAAAACCAACAACTCGGTCTTTCTACAATTGACCTATACACATTTATTTTATACAGGAAACAGAACTAAAAAGGACAGAAGACAGGTGGAGTTTGAAAAAACAATCTCAAAACCAAGATTTTAACATATGCTGTTTGTAAACTGCTACTACATGTGTCCTGAGCCTTCACTTTTAATGTTGATGATTTTTCTGTTCACTCTTCATAATTTCAAAGCATCTACTGAAGGGAAGAAGAGACATCACGGAACCACAGAATCATTAAGTTTGGAAAAGAACTTCAAGATCAAGTCCAACCATCAACCCAACACAACCATGTCCTGAAATGCCACATCCACACGTTTTTTGAACACTTCCAGTGATGGTGACTCCACCACCTCCCTGAGCAGCCTGTTCCAATGTTTGACCACTCTCTCCGTAAAGAAATTTTTCCTAATATCCAATCTAAACCTCCCCTGGCACAACTTGAGGCCATTTCCTCTCATTCTGTCGCTGGTTACTTGGGAGAAGAGAACAACCCCCATCTCACCACAACCCCCTTTCAAGTAGTTGTAGAGAGTGATGAGGTCTCCCCTCAGCCACCTCTTCTCCAGACTGAACAACCCCAGTTCCCTCAGCCGCTCCTCATCAGACTTGTGCTCCAGACCCCTCACCAGCTTCGTTGCCCTTCTCTGGACACGCTCCAGCAACTCAACGTCCTTCTTGTAGTGAGGGGCCCAACACTGAACACAGGATTCGAGGTGCGGCCTCACCAGTGCCCAGCACAGGGGCACGATCCCTGCCCTGCTCCTGCTGGCCACACTAGTGCTGATACAGGCCAGGACGCTGTTGGCCTTCTTGGCCACCTGGGCACAATGCTGGCTAATGATCAGCCGGCTCTCAAGCAGCACCCCCAGGTCCTTTTCCGCCG
>NW_010544115.1:8087-26628 GCF_000687285.1 Phaethon lepturus | reverse complement strand
GTCCCAATACGGACCCCTGAGGGACACTCATCACTGATCTCCTTCTGGATATTGAACCATTGACCACTAGTCTGTGGATGTGACCACCTAACCAATTTCTCATCCACCCAACAGTCCACCCATGAGATCCATATCTTTCCAACTTAGAGAGAGGATATGTGGGGGACTGTGTCAAAGGTCTTACAGAAGTCCAGATAGACGACATCCGTAGCTCTTCCCTTGTCTACTGATGTGTTCACTCCTGTAGAAGGCCACTAGGTTGGTCAGGCAGGACTTGCCCTTGGTGAAGCCAGGCTGCCTGTTTTGATGCATCTCCCTGTCCTCCATGTGCCTTAGCATACCTTCTAGCAGGATCTGTTCCATGATCTTCCCAGGCAGTGAGGTGAGGCTGGTGGGTCAGTAGTTCCCAGGGTCCTCATTGCTACCTTTTTCAAAAAATGGGTGCAATGTTTCCCTTTTTCCAGTCTCCAGGGATTTCGCCTGACTGACAGGACTTTTCAAATATCATGGAGAGTGGCATGGCAACTACATCAGCCAATTCCCTCAGGACTCTGGGATGCATCTTGTCAGGTCCCATAGACTTATGTATGTTCAGGTTCCTCAGGTGGTCTCGAACCTGATCTTCTCTTACAGTGGGAGGGACTTTGCTCCTCCAGTCCCCGTCTTGCAGTTCATCCCCTCAAGAGGTGTGGGAAGAGAAGTGAAGACTGACAGTGAAGACTGAGGCAAAGAAGTCGTTGAGTACCTCAGCCTTCTCCTCATCTGTTGTTACCAGTTTGCCAGTCTTGCTCATCAAGATCTATAGCTAAGCTGGATAAGTAGAAAGGAAAGGTGAAAAAAAGTACAACTGCACCACTGTCACAATAGTAGTGGTTTGTAAGTAAAGTTGCATATTTGGGAATTTAAGCAGTTTTCACATCAGCTATTAAAGTTCTGGGATGTTACATGATAAACAGCAGTGTTCAAGGCTTCCTAAGTGAACACAGTGTTTTACAAGACTTGAAGCTCAGCTACAGCAGAGCAAAAGTAGGAATTTCAGTTGCAAACATCTCCTCAGATTCTGCATCCTCTCTGTTTCCCTATAAATAATTTGCAAAGTAAAAACCATAACCTTTGGTCACTGACGTTGTTGCTGGGCCTCTAAGACCCCACACTCAATAAACAGCAGTGTTCAAGGCTTCCTAAGTGAACACAGTGTTTTACAAGACTTGAAGCTCAGCTACAGCAGAGCAAAAGTAGGAATTTCAGTTGCAAACATCTCCTCAGATTCTGCATCCTCTCTGTTTCCCTATAAATAATTTGCAAAGTAAAAACCTTTGGTCACTGACGTTGTTGCCGGGCCTCTAAGACTCCACACTCACTACTAAGGGAAATTCTCTTTGTAAGCCATGGGAAAAAGGGACAAGGCACTTTGGGATTTCTAGAGGAGAATTAATTCAGGTTCTGCAAACCCAGTTGAAGTGAACCCTTTGCAAGCTTTGAGGCCCATGTAGCCTTAATTAGCAATTCAGAAACACATGAAAGTGATGCGGACAGACAGGCTAGGTAGGTAGTGTGAGCTTGTACAGCCCTGGAAAAAACATCAGACTTTGATACAGAGAAATATGAAGTATTTTACAGAATATGAAATCCCTTTTGAAGTTTGCTAGAACCATTGGGCCCTCACTGAATGCAAAAGAGAAATCTGATGTGCAGTATCAACTCATATCAAAAAAGATTAATTTAGTATTGCAGCTGTTTTCAAAAAGTGGCACCGAAGATGAGAAGAAGCTCAAACAGTAACATGAGAAAATGATCCTGCTTTTGTTAAAAATTATGATTGGTAAGGATTTGGGAGCTAAAGCGGTTCATTTTGCCTGCAGTAACTTGTCATTTTAGGACGCAAGATCTTACTCTTGAGGGTACTGCACCCACCTCAGGATGATTCACCTCTTTTTTTTCCCTCACAGAAAGCAGTCCAATGGAACTCTGCAATCTAAATTATATAAAACTGGTACAAGCTCAGATGGATTTTTCTGCTACTTATCAGAATACTCCAGTGGAGCATATATTCAAGTTCAAAGGAGACGGAAAGGGAAGAAGGATGTGATGAGTCAGGTCTATAGAGATGCTTTGATCCCTTATGGAAAAGCCGTATAGACTATCACAGAAAATAAAAGCCAACAAACAGAATTCTAGCACCATTCCACAGAGTTTAAGAAAACCATATCCCTGCCCTTTAGAATTGAACTGAACAGGCCAACCTGGAGAAAATCACATTAGCCTTGACAGAGCAACAATTCTTTACCTGAGGTACTTCCACTAGTGTAATATTTCAGTGTATCACACTTGTAATTATCTAAACTTCATGTCTGTTAGGGACAGCAATCCTCTTACACCCTTTTACAGATGAAAGAATTGAGAGCTAGTGCAGGGTTCTGGCTTAGGAGTTGGATGGGTCTGCTGGGTCAGCAGTACTACAGTACCTGTACTTGCTATAGCTGCTCTTGGGGTTGCAACTTCTCCACTGCAGGAAAGGTTTGTCTGTTCGTGTAGCAGCCACAAAATCTCTGCTGCTCACTATCTTGGACAACACAGGCCACGTAGCTCTGCAGCTCCTACACAAACAGCTGAGCTTTCCCTGAACCCCCGTTCAGAGGGGAGCAGAATCAACAAGGTGGGGAAGAATGGCTATGGATGCTCTCAGTGACTCAGTGCAGGTCACGAAGAAGCCAGGGCAAGGAAAGAAATTGTGTCTGGATTTTACAAGGCTACTTTCCTTACTGCCATGCCACCCTGTCTCTCTCAAGGTCACATTTCTATTTCCATTGAATAGTGTTCCTCTTTTCTACCTGTACTAGCATCCTTCATAGCGATAGGTTCGATTGGAGTCTTGATCATCTTAGAATATAGTACTTACCTTCTTAAAGAAGGACTGTGCAAAACCGCTTATACTGCTGGTGAAATGAAGAAAATTACAAACAATAGAAGAATTAAACGATGATATCTGCCCGTATACTCCAGACATGAAAATAGTGGCCTTTCTAGTTTTGAGTTTCCTGTTCCTTTGATGAAAGTTTCCTGGACTTTTGTAAGTGATTAGACTAATACCTTGCTTGACCCTCTTCAGATCAAGTTCCTATTGACAGGTAGCTTTTACCCAAGAAGGACAATCTACAGTAGGAAAAGACCCAGTGCATATTTAATTTCACAGCTCCAGATATGGACCACAGGGAAAAAACAAAACCAAATGAACAATTTGGTTTACAATATTATGCTCCCTTACAATGTCTTCAATTCCCACTAGCTACAAGCTGGGGCATAGCAAAGGAGGGTTGCTATACAGAATTCTGTTACACAGTACAATGTAGAGAAAGTCAAATTATACATAGTAGAGTAACATCTGGTACAAAACAATGCAGTTCTATTGGTTAGGCTTACGACCTAAGAGGAGGAATGCCCCCCTTCCCCCATTACTACCCCAATCACTGCTGAAAAAATAAGGCTATCTCATTTTGGTTCTGGTGCAGCCCCAGCTATAATTCTGATGCGCAGGTAGACGCTCGGCCATGTGTCTTTCATCTAGCCAAAAATCTCCCTGCTAGCTAGCAAAAAACCAAACCCTATTTCACATACCTATGATGTAATTAAAAGAATCTTAGTCAGGATGCCAGAGGCATATAAACATTGGCAGCACTGCCTTTTTTGCAATCCACAGTGGTAAAAGGATTGCTGCTAGTTTACAAAACACAGCAGCTGACACGCTTCTCTTGGTTTTCTGCCAGCATGCTGTCCTGAGATCCCCTTTCACAGTCTTTTTTGACTTTGACATAATCAAACTGTGGTACAGACCTGTCCCCTGACTGTCCTCAGGTCCCCTGCTCCAGGTAATCAGACTGTCAGTGGTGGCAAGTGTGAGGCTGAGGGTGGATTGTGAAGGAAGTCACCTGAACCTTGAATCATGAAGGATGATGACAAAGGGGTAGGAGACAGGTCAAGTAGGAAAGATGTTTGTTGGATACCACAGAAAAAGGTTTGTATTTTACCCTGTATTTAAACGTGATTTTAATTAAAACATGGAGGCAAAAATCCTTGCTTTGGATATGTAATTCCATGAGTAATTCCCAGTAGCTCAGAAAGGGAAGAGTTATCTTGACTCCAAGGTAATTAAAAAAACAGCTTTTACAGCATCTGACTAATAGGATTGCAGCCTTCCAGCAAACCTGAAGGAACTGTGGGCTTATAAGGAATGCCAGCTCTTATGTCATCATTAACTAATGACCAACTATTCATACCCACCTAGAGATGAAAGTAAAAACTTGCGCATGTAATACCTGCTCCTTCTTATGTTTCCCTAACAGACTTAGAAGACAGAAACTTGTAGCACAGCCCGACCCTGCATTCATAGTGAATTCCTAAGAACGCCAGTGTGATATGAGGGCATATAAAGAATATGAACCTGGGAAACTGGTATGTGAGAATTTCACACTTCAAGTTCTAAAATAAAAAGGTGCATTAAAGTATTAGTGTGTTATAAGTGCAGATGGTCCTGAAGGCTTTTAGAAATACCAAACCACTCATTCTTCAACCCCATGGTAATCGCATTGTTAGTTGATTGTATCTGTGGATGTGTTTAACCTTTTAACACAGAGCTTTCTGCGTAATTTTTACCCTCTTCCTTTACCATGATTAAGCATATATACTTAGTGATGATTTGTGACACATGAAAACCCCTCAATAGATAACCAAATGTAATCATTTTTTGGAGAAAATGTATGTTGTAAATACTGTGTAAATAGCCATGCAGATAAGTCGGCAAAAGCATGCATCTAAAGACGTACGTCACCTCTAGGACTGTGTGAAGGACAAGTGTAAATCCCTACTGTTTGACTTATGTGCAGGAAGCAGGCAAGGTTTATATAAGCATTTATAAATCTGGACACAAGCTTGAAAACTTTACAGAGCAATAATCAACAACTAAGAGAATCACAACCTAGAATTACACATGAATGTGTGTGAATTCTACTATGGTACAGGTACCTCGTTTGCCTGTGCAGGTGTACATAGCTATGCAGCCAAAATAAGGGTGCTGCTACTTTCTTCACTCTTGCAGCCAAGATTTTCTTTATAGGTAAGGCATTGCTAGAAATATAGGTTTCATGTAGCCAGAAAAGCAAGGTAAGGTTTGGTCAATTGTCTCTGACCTTTGAAGAAGTGTACTTAAGTTGTTCAGTGGCCCTTTGCTGTCAGATACTCTGGTTAAATTAGAAAATGTGGTTTAACTGTGAATTTTGTTACATGGGTAATGAATTAGTCAGTTTGCAGTACATGTGCATTAAATGGGATTATTTGGAAAAGAACTGCCAATTTATTTAAGAGGGAATTTCTAAGGTTATTTTGTCCTGTGGGGAGATTTTGCCCTGAACAGTTTGTCTTCCTTTCCCTTGCCAAACACTGCTCTCTAGTCACTTCCCCATTTGAGCTCTCCTAAATTCACTGGATGGCATTTTTTTTCCCCCCAAGATAAAGTGGGGGAAAAAAAATCTCTCTCGGGCTTACTCATTTCTAAATCTGTCCTGCTCTTCATCACTGGTAAAAGTGCTACACATGAAACCAGGCTTACCTATTTACTCCCTGGCAAAACCAGTCTGTGGTATGTTTATCTCTTGAGTTGTCAGCCCTTCAGGGTGGGGATGGTTTTTATTTGTGTTATCCAGCACTGAAGTCCTTGGCAGGACATCGAGCAAAAGAATTAAACAACATTATTACCTCCAAAGGTGCAATCATTTGTAACATCTAAAGAGAGGACATTCATTTTCTATGCTACTTTTGAGTATTGCTTCCATTTAAAGAATATGGGGCCAGGATCTTGGCTGGAATTCAGTCCAATAACATCCTGGTGATCTGCATCAGCTGAGAATCTATCTGCTGGTAGGGATTTGGGAGGTCACTAGTCTCCCTTTTTTCCCTTTAAATTTCAAGAAAGAAAATAAAGAAGGATCTCCTGGAGTGATACCCCGCACAGCATGCAGCCCAGGTACATGAGATCTGTCCCACCTCTGCTGGCTCCTTCTGCAGATCATCCCTGGTGCCTGCAGCACTCTCCAAGAATCAGGAGCACCAGTGAATCCAGGCCAGAGATGCTGAAGGCAGGGCTGGACAGAGTCAGCCATGCCTGGGGAAGGTAGTGGCAGCCCCAGGCTGAGGAGGAGTGGTAATGATGAGCACTGGCCCAACCCGCTCGGAGTTAGGGGTTCCAGCTTCACCACTGGGTCCCAGCCAGTGAGAGTGAGAAAAGCAGAGGCTTTATTCACAGGATTTTTGGAAACCTTTGGTGGAGAAATACTGGCATGCTCTTTAATCCTTTAACATGAGATAAGATTTGGGATGGGCCACAACACTCAGAATTATGGCAGAGTTTTGACAGTCACACAGATTGTCCAGTGGGATTTCAGAAGATATGCTGAGAAAGAAAAACATTCTCATTCATCACATTCCCTTGTGCAATTCCACGCATTCAGAGACAGGAGAAGACTGCTTTCCCACTGTGAAACCTGACCAAACCTTGTTGAGGTTGTGGACAAGGTCTGCAGCCGAGTACTCTCCAGTTCTGGTGAAAGGAGTGTGAAGGCTAGGGCTCCTTATTGCTCTGACGTACAAACAGAAGGAAACAGGCTGAGAGAAAAGAAAAAAAAGGTTTGTTTTCAGGGGTACAGCTCAGAGCAAAACATGGAACCTTGTGTTGGTCAGTCAGTTCCCCCTAACAGCTGACTATGTGCAGCATCTCCAGGCCCCAAAAAAAGTAAGTGTGAGGGTGGGGCGGGGGAGAGGAGGAAGCTGGGGTCTGACCAGGGTGCGGTACTGCTAGAATTGGATTTCTAACTTACCAACGTTTACTATATGCTGCACAAGGGCTGGGAGGAGTCATGCAAGGTGAATGCATGAAAAACCAGGCTCATTCGAACTTTGGCCCCATTCTTCTCCCTGCTTGCTTGGTTTACACTAGGGTAATAATAATAATGCTAAAGAAGTCTCTCGATAAACACTTGTGTCAGTGAGAGGGGAGTCAGCCGCCTCCTCCTTCACATGCTCTTCCTGCCCTCCATCACGCCGGCCCTTTCAGCCTGTGACTGACAGCCACTCTGCAAGCACCTGCGGGCAGACAGACGCCTTCACTGTTACTTTCTGCCTAAGCCAGCAGGTAACACACAGGGATCCCCGTGTCATGGATGCGTTTCCTTCAGAAAACCACAGGGAAATGAGCCTCCATAGCTCAGTTCTGCTCCCATTGCCTCCAGAGTAAACTCAAGGCACTGCAGGGAACTCAGAGGAGGTAACGCAACAGGAAACGGGGCAACTGACAGTGGTTTGGCTGGATAAACTTAAACAAAAGAATATTTGTCTTCTTTTAGATTTAGCTGAGAGAAATTTGCTTCTCAAAGCTTAGTTCATAAGCTTGACTCCTGTTGCCTGTCACCATTTGAAAAGGCAGCTTTCCGTATGGGAAACACCGACAGATTACCTTCCAACAGCTGGGATTCGAGGCACATTTATTTGGTGGCAGTCCTGGTTTAGTAGGCTTAATCTCTTCTCCCTTCCCCAGTGGTTCCTTCCTCACACCACCCGTCTGCTGTGCTGGGACAAGTGTTTGTTCCACTGTATAGGAAGGGGATCAGGAAACTGATGTGGCTGAAAAATAACACAGCTTTCACCCCACCCTCCCAAGGTTACTCTTCAGGGGGATCAGTTCCCCAAGCTGCTGGAAGGCTGCAAAGGATGGGGAAGGGGACCTTAAGGGTCTCCAGGTATACCTAAACATTGCTTAAAGGTTGGAGAGGGAGGTGCCTACATGAAACCCAATGTAGACACCTCCATTCTCAGCTCTGCACTGTCAAAATAGATGTGCCAACTTCCATCAGCCACTGGTGGGGATGCAGAAGCTCCTCCGGAACCTCACTGAAATCCGAGCTGCCACTCTAAAGGAACTTTTAGGCTGGAATAATATCGCTGCCTTGCATGTTCACCTCTAGCACTTTATCAGATTACCATTTCCAGGATGGAGATGCTCTCTGCTGCCTGGCCTCAAAGGTGCAGCAGCAGTGCACCAGGTTTCTTACCAGAAAGGGTCAATCAAACAACAGAGATTAAAGCAAAACAAAACAGTTCCTTTCAGGTGAAGGTTCCTCCACACAAGGTCTTTTCCCTTTACTTTAAATTACACATGCAGATCAGCATGTGATTGGCTCCTCGGGCTCCTTGCAGCATCTCTCCGTGCTGAAAATGTAACTTTTGGGAAGATGAAGAAGGTCCATAGGTAACCAAAAAGAAAAAAACCTCTTTTTTTCTGAGCCGCAGACAAAGGACAACCCATGCTCGCTGCTTACGCAAGTGCCCACTGGGCTACGCAGCCCCGGCGCTGCTGCCGGCAGAGGACTGGAAACGCTTGCTTTGCCTTCTCAGGGCTGCCTGGCACGCGTTGGTTGTGAACGCGATGTGATCGGCGGTGTCTCGGTGCATCTGCACGAGCCATCAGGAACGTGGCCCTACACAAACAAATACTTGCCTCATCACTGCTGTCTGCTCACACGGGCCCAGTGAGCAATACCTGTCAGCAGGTCAAGGACGCTTCACTGCCCGGTTCAAGACGGCTCTCCAGCCTTCACCCTGGCCGAAAAGGGAGCACGTGTGGAAACGGGAGGGGAAGGGAGGCAGCAGCAGTGCCTTGCTGCGCAGGCTTTCCGCAGAGGAGAACAGTGGTCTGTTTCTGCCGGGATTTAGTTTGCCCTGTGTGACATCCTGCCTGGTGGCTTTTTCTTACTGTTAACGGGAAGTCAGGGTTGTCAGTGATCCCCACTGCTGGCTGGGCTGAGGTGGATAAGACAGCCCTGAGGCTACGGGGGGAGAAGGCAGCTCTACATCTCCTGTGTATCACCCTCGTCCCTAGTAAAGGGCATGGACAAATTAGTCAACCTTAAGGGTTCTTCTAATTTATAGCAGCAAAGAATGAGCCTCTGGGAGCCATTATACTAGGCAAGGGTAATTGGAGAGCTAACACCCTTTAGCTAGATGTCCTTCTCTGAACACTTTGTACATGGAACTGCCAAGAAGAAGCCAAATGGCACCAGTTCGGATAAATTCCCTGTTGGGCAGATCCTCTGCCCCTCATCCACGGTAGCATTACATCTCTTTAGCTAAAAGGTGCTGGCATTGCCCCATGTGTGCACAGCATGGGTCTGTTCTAAGACTGACGATAACTTACGCCTCTCCCCTGTTACACAGAGTTCCTTCTCGTGAAGAACCAGGGCTTCCGTTCCACTTTTACACAACCAGCCCTGCTCCTGCGCTTCCCACAGCCACTTCTGCTCCCAGTGCTTGCAGCTGCTGGCTTAGGCTCTCGTGTTTGATCTCAAGCACCTCTTCTCCTGCATTACAATAGTCTCAGCCCCACGCAAGATAAATTGACCAGGGAACATCACCCCATCTACCCACTCTGTTCCCAGGATAAATTTGCAGGAAAAGTGTGCAGAAGGGATTATATAACACATGAAGAGCTTTTCCAAGACATTAAGGTAGAAGCTGATCACTGACTGGTAGATACTTGCTAATTTAGCCATGCCTTTGCTTCAGGTACTATTGCAACAATTCGCAGTTTTGCTTCTCCCTGTAAACCTGATGGCTGTCTCAGTAGGTGCCAGTAACTATTTTTTTAACTATAGCTAGCTCAACTGCCAGCCAACTGAGTGTCTGATGCTCAAAGATGTGTAGTAGAATACAGCATACAGAAGTAAATGCTATGATATGAAATCAGCAGGTCTGGATCGGTTTTTACAACTCTAGGCATTTCCTTGCATCTGTTTTAAGAACCACAAAGACCATGTTATACTATAAGTATGGTACCTTAAATCTAACGTAAATTTCACTGCAATTGATTTCCACTGGTATCAGACCAAAGGAGATAAGAATTAGGCTCTTATTCCAGATTTACACCAGAAGAACTAACAGCAGAATGTACCATTTTCTCCCAGTAATATCTAATGATTAAATAAAGCAAAAATGAAATTTGACAAGCAGCTGGCTTCATAAAATTTATAGGCACAGAATCTGATTTTCTGCCTCTTGCAATTTACATAGTCATTCAGACCAACACTAAGTGACTTTAAGTCTCTGCTGTTCTAAGCCAAAGGTGTCCCACGCCCAGCATGTTAAAAGTAGAAATGATTGTACAATGCATGGGGCAGTACAGAATCAGCTTCAGTAAAATTACATCGTCTCCTTCCTTGTGAAAATTTACATCCGTGAAAGTTCTGATGTTGCAATCATGACAGTGGATCTTTCTGTGTAAAAAAGAAAGCTCTTATGGTTATTCTGGAAAAATGGAGAGCTATTAAAAGTAGGTATTTTTGAAAATAATTTTACCAATTATTTTTTGCGTATAAGGCCATATCTTCAGCTTCTATAAACTGATCTTAACCCAAAGAGCACTTGAGAATGCTAAAGAAAGTGTGGCAGGAAACAGGACAGATAACTCACTGCTTTGTCTATCTTGATGTATTTTTTTATGCTACTAAAATAAAGAATAATTTGGCTTCTAATATTTATGATAAGAACCATGAAGAGAGATGCTGCAAAAGCATGAGTTTATGCCACTGCAAAACTCTGGCATAGGAAAAGGGGGTGAGCATGATTCCTGGGATCAGCAGAGCTCTGTGTTCTCATTTCTAGAAAGCGTGCCAGAAGAAGCAAAAGAAAGAAGAGTGCAGTGGCCACTTCAGACCAAGCGGTGCTTAAAAGCATGAAGGATCAAGAAGCTGGCTCAGACACTGTAGCCAGGTGTACATCTGGCAGTGAGACTTCAGTAGGCCTGTGTACTAGAGAATTTTGCAATCAGTGTTTACTCGGTGTGGACACGACAGCTAACTTGTCAGGAAAGGGAAAGGGGAAGCACTTGAGAAGGTTTGAAAGAGGCAGCAGGTATACTTCAAATAAAGCAGCAAAATGCTGCTTTCTCCACTACACCACCATTTTTTAACACTGTAACTATCCTAATTTATCCAACAGTCTGAGTACAAGCAAAAATATAATCTGAAGGTATACACAAGTTGCTGCAAGACAAGGTGGATCATGACACACAGGACATTAGCTAGTGTGTGGCTGATCTTGCACACCTTCACTAACTCCCAGGCATCTTACTCCACTTCTGTTGTGCAGCGATACTTTGCACCTATCATGGTGTTGAAATCCAAATGCAGGCCTAAACACAATTTAGAAGAAACACTGCAGATTTACATATAGCATTCCCATGGATATAAACCCTTGAGAGTGCACTGGAACACAAATTTAGATTTTTTTCGTTATTACTTCTAGGAACTTCTTTGCATGTAATTGATGACGATAAGTCCAATTTCATAATGTGACAAATATATTGCAGTAAATTGTATTAGACACTTATATGACATATGCATAAAGTAAAAAAGAAGCTAAATTAGCAGGTAAAAAACAAGCAAGGTAAGTAATTGATTAAAACTAGGAAAGTACAATAAACTTATGATCCTTAATATATGGCAGATATTTAATCCTGCAGTCCCCCATGCCTCTCCTACATTTCTCTTAATATTTCAATTACCTGCTTGTTGACTAACACCATTCATGCTTTAGGGTACTGCAAGAGGAAATAGCAAGAATGACATAGTGCCCACGCTGAAGGGAATGGTTGAAGCCCGGCATCCACACAGCCGTGCAATGACAGGATGTGGAATTATACTGCCATGAAAGTTCAATTTTCTTCAACTTGTACCAAGCACCACCCAGAGGCATGGAGCACAGTGTCTTCTTGAGGGCCACTCTGACATTAAGGAAAAGAAAGGAATGCAGGGAAACTAGCACTGACTGTGGTGTTCAAAGAGATGACAGAGAGAGCACATCCTTCCTTATGTTTTTCTTGATTCAGAATACAATAGTTTGTCCTTCCCCAGCATCACCTTTCTGATGATGTGAAGTGTGAATGGGTGCCAAAGTGTTCTTCACCCAGTCATGGAATAGGACACAATGGTGAGCCTTCTGGTGGACAGCTAGAGGCAGCATCAGGATCCTCTTTTCATTTGGAATAGGCTGGGATATGGCAGCTCCTCTTCCTACTGCAGGCACCACTTCAAGTCTGTTGAGAGAAAAACGAAAAATGCAGTTAAGAAACCCAGTTCCTCCAGGAAACAGCTTGAGATCATTTTATCACAGATCTTCTGGAAAGCTGTTACTCCAGACTATGAGGAACTGCAATCTGAGCTAGAAAAACCCTCTGAATGGTAGGTCATCTGTCCATGACACAACCACTTTACGTACCTTTGCATTTAAAAGCACGATTTGAACTGGTCATTGCTGAATTAGAATTTACAATACAGACAGGCTTCACCTTAGAGTTAAGCATGGGTAACTCCCACAGCAACTCACTTCTATCACTGCTAAAGGAAGAAAACTGTGAGCTGACAGAAACATGCATTTCCCCAACAATGTGGCGAACACAGCATTCAGCTGCTGTCCTATGTTCAGAGGCATTATGAAGACAAAGTCTGTTATGAAAAAGTTAAATACTCTCCTGACAGCTAGATGAAATACCAAACAGAACAGAAAATAAAACAAAGCCAACACTCTGACAGCTGTTTCTGAAGTTTCCTCTCGCTTCTGCAATAGAGGACTACCACACTGAAGGCAGCCGCTAATGCGTGCGACCGCCCGCTGCCGAGCCTGGATTTAAGCCATAAATTGTAGCTTAAATGCTCTGAGTAGTCCTGTGACTGCTGGAGTCTGAGTCTTTCCATAACAGAACAGAGGTCTTCCGAGTACCTGATCTTGCTGTGCAGTACAGCCTGGAATGAGGACCTGGGAAGCCAAGTGAAGGCAATCATGCTGCTTAGTGGGGGCTATATTGAGGGAAAAGGCACGGAGCAGGGCGAGAGCCTCTTCTGGAGTAGACCAGACATTACGCTGGAGTTGCCAGAGTATGTCAGTTCTGGAAGCTGGGGCTAAATCCATCGCCAAATCTTCTGGGTTGTTTCAAATGAGCTGTTAACAAGCTTGCTTTGAGGAAAAAGACATGGTCACAACTTGAAGAACTGACCATTTGGCCCTGCTGGTAAGCTGCCCATCGGCTCACACAACCCACGCTCACTGTCACGGAGCGTGTGAGCCCATGCTTATGTGTCAGGAGCCTTGTGACACCCTTCAAGATAGCCCAGCCAGCACCAAGGCAGGCTGATACCTTGGGCCGTGTCCCTCAGTCCTGCCCTGCATATTCTGACAAGGCTCTGGGTATCCTAGTCAGACAACCCCTTGTCTAAATTTTGGCAGCAACAGAAAAAAAAAAAACCCACCAGACAAAGGCTGGGGGAGGTTTTGTTGGTGTTTATTTAATAAAAGCAGAAGTTGGTTATCACAAGGAATAAAACATCATGTAAATAAAAAGAACTCATTTCAGCTGTCTGTTTAAACTTTTCCTCTGTAAAAATCTTGAAATACGCCTGCCTCCCTTTACAATGCGCCGGTGTTGCAGTTTACATCCAGTCCTCTGAGGCACTTGGATGTTACTGAGCATTGCCAGGCAACTAGAGCTCTCAGTGACATAAAAGAAATTGGGGATCTTCTACAGAAGATAATTAGTATCTAGATGGATGCTCTGAGAACCTGATTCAAAGAGACATGTGTGACTCTTCTCCACTTACACACCTGTATCCCTTGGAAAAGCGATGCGTAAGCGCTTGCTAACTTTCCTGGTAAAAGCATTAACATTTTTTGTGATCAGGCCCTTTCTGACACAAGCTGCAAGTCAAACTGAGAATTTCAAGAGTGAAAGCAAAAGCATCCATACGAAGCTCTGTCTTTAGCCTGAAACAGCAACGAGCTCATGTCCTGATAAAAGGCTAAGCACTGAGCAGAGCTAGCAAGATCAGAGGATTTCCTCACAACACAGTCTCAGCCAGCTTCGGTATTTTGCTTCATTTCATGCTGTAATAAAAACATCCACTGAGCAGGAACGGAACGTGGTGGGCACCAGCCTACCCTCCCACCAGCCAGCTGGGACACTCATGAGGCAGCCAGGGACCTGCCCCACTTGCCTGTCAGATAGGTCCCCAGCTCCCTGGGAGGGTAGAAGGTAAAGTCAAGCAGCATGGCCACCCAGCAGGTAGCCAGCTGCAGATGCCAGGCCATCCTTTCACTCGCACACGCAGAGATGATTTGAGTCACCACGCTGCCAGGCAAGCCAGACAGAAAAAAGCCACCAAAACCAGATTTCCTGACAGGGCAGGGACATTCCACACAAAGAGTTTAATCATCAGAGCAGCATTTGCCAGAGGAAAAGGGTTTCCCTGGCAATGAGGTGGGGAGGAAGCACCCGAGCACAAGATAAAAGGAGGACAGAAGAGTGCGTTGCCTGAGAAGGCATCCTCTTCCCATTTGTAGCTAGGTCAAGACATCCCACCCGTAAAGGGTTTCTGTGTGCCAAGTATGAGCTCTTTTCCTCACGCCCAGCAAGCCAGGACAGGTCTGGCATGAGTGGGATGGAGTTTTCGGGGCCACACCTAGCTCACAGAAACTTGTGTCGGAGCCAGCTGTGGCAAGTGCCAATAAAACCTGCAATCAGCGGCAGTTTTCATACTAAATGTGTCCAGGCTGACTTTCCTTTCAACATAATAGAGGATGAGACTGCAACGTATGTAAGCGGGTTGACTTTTTTACAGGACATTTTGGAGCACAGGCCTGTCTTTTGTTGCGGTGGCTGAGATGCTAGTCCAGCACGGGGAGGAACGCCCTGACAGACACGATGCAGCCCAGAGGACCAAGGAGGTGGGACGACCAAACATCTTCTCCCCACCAAAGGGCAATGTTTGGAAACTGGGGTGAGGGAGAGGGTGCACACCCTGCATTTAGTGCCTCCTTCTCTTTTACTTGCTGATGACAGAAACTAGTGGCAGACTCATACCCCTGATACAATCTCAGGACTGGAAGTGGCTGTTGCAACCGAGCTGGGTGAAACACTGTGGTTCTATTGCTTATTCACTAGAAGCTGCAAGTTTCAGGTTGGTCACCAAAATCAGATCTTCTATTTACACAGGTCTTTAGAGAAATTAAACATCCGTCATAGCACCACAACTGGACAATTTAAAACAAAATCCAAGCCTGAAAGTCCTCCAAAGCTTGGATTATGAAAATATGCAAAGCAACATCAACATCCCCAGAGAGATACAACTGTGTGGTCAAAAGATGAATTTGGCCACATACTGTGCTTTCACAGTCCTGTCAATATTTATTTGTTGTGACTTGCACTCTTATGACTCTAAGCACAGTGGAAACTGTTTATTGAACATGTTCAAAATCAATTGACCTTGACTCCAGTCCTGGGTAAGAATTAGGTAAACTACATATTTGTAACTTGCAGATTTCATCAGCATTAAATTGTATGCAAAAGGATCCAAATGTAATTTGATAATATAAAAGTTTGTCTTCTACTTTTTCTTAGAAATTTGATCAATATGTTTCTCTCCAAAACAACAAAATTTTGCCACTGAGCAAAGGCCGGCATTGAAAATTTAATCCAGAAGAATATTTCTTTCAGGAAATTGTAAGCACCAGAAAACAAGCCATTGTAAGACAAATGCAAGTGTAGCCTTAACTAGAGCTTTCATTATCAACAAAGGCTTTAGTAAATGCTGTGTGAGACTAACAACTTTGGTTCTTATTCCAGAGACTTTAAGGTGAATTGCTATTCTACCTGAAAACAATCCCATGTAAGCCCAGTTACCAGTAAACAAGCTTGAGCTTTTTTATGGGTTGCATGGAGAACAAAATGCCTTGTCTGGGATTCTTCTCCGTATTTCCCCTGTGTTATTTGTTCACCCTCTTCTAATTTTACAGCAGCATCCACTTATGCAGCAGCCAGAAAGCAAGATCCCTTCATTGCATACAGTAAAGGCTCAATGGCTGTTAATCTGATTTGATGTGCAAGTATCCTTGCTTTGCGGAGGAACCGGCACTGAGGGCTTCACAGGGGTCTATGGGCAAAAGTGCAGGATGCATTCTGCAACAGCATTTCCTGAACCACATCTGACAGGACAAGTTAGCTTGTGAAAACCCCCACAGGCTTCTCTTGGTCAAAGCACTGCCGCTTCTACATTTCTACGCTGGACCACTTTTGCTGGGCAATAGTATTTTTCAAACACAGCCTAAGAGGGAGGCAAAGGCACAGGCTTAGTGTTCAGGGGGGTGCTGAGAGCCCCGCTCCTGTCTGGGCCCCGGGAGGGCCGGAGGAGCCGACGGCAGGCGCAGCACGCTGCGCTGACCCAGCCTGCCTGGACGCTGAGCTGCCGCGCCACAGAGAGAATTCTGATTTGTTCTAACGGGATGGGCGTACGCTGGGCCGCGTCCCCAGCCGGCGTAAATCACAGCAGCCCTCCTGAAATCAATGCAATTACGCCAATTTTCATAGATTCATAGATTTTCAAGACAGAAGGGAGCATTGTGATTTACATGTGGGTTATTGCTGTGATCTATGTTGTAAATGAGGATTTATACCAGCCGTGAGGATCTAGCCCTTCGATGCATTTCAGAGGGTCTAATCTTCTAGTCAGATAAATTCTACAGAGCAGCTGCTTTGCTGCAGACAATTTTTAGCCCTGCAGGAAACAGCAAAGCCCTGCAGATCCACGTGGAGTCAGGAAGGTTTATTTACACCTTGATGAGAGGCTGAGGGGGGCAAAAAAGAAACAAGACAAAGTACTGCCTGGAGCAGAGGACCGGGTCAGGGAACAACAGAGGTGGTTCAGCACGGAGGGAGTGACAGCTGGGTGGAAAGCACCAGCTCAGCGTGCCCTCTTCAACATTCTCGGGCAGCCCTGAGGCCTCCCCTTCTCAGTCACCCAACAGCACGGTGTCCCTGCCACGGACCACCTCTGCAGAAAAGCACCAGCACTCTCCTCAGCCTCTTCTGCCTTCATAGCTTGACGCTGCCAGCCGATGGCCGTGTTGCAAATGTATGCCTCACAGCCTGGGCAGCGATGCATCCAAACCACCCGCTGACGGCGTCCTCTCTGCCTTCTTGCTGCTCCTCAGCCCAGTTCACACGACCATGCACTCACTGGAGGCTCTGGCCTTGGCAGTATGAGTGCCCCCAGGCTGACGGCACTGGGGAAGAAGTCCCTACCCTGTTCTGCTTTTCTGGCTGTGCTGTTCCAGTCAGAAGAGGGCAGGCACAGAAAGCAAGGCAGCAGCTTTTGATGGACACTACCATGTTTTCTTTCCTTTTGCAGCATCAGCTCAGCAAGGAACCCGGAGGCTGGGTGGGATTTTGAGACCTCTCCCTGCTCCTTGCAATTCCTGGCTGTTTCCCAAGGCACCTTGCTGCTTCTGCCTGGCCTCCCTCAGCCCCTCCACCAACTGCAGGAGAGTGCTATTCCTGCACCTACGCTTGCAAGGGACTACGGATTTAGCAGACCCTTTGGTACACTGTTTGACTGTCTCACAGGAGGGTTTGCACTGATCATTTAGGGGGTTTACAGATATTAGTTAGTAGGTTCATTCCATTTCCCCTTTTTTCCCCTGTTTAACCCTTCCTACCAGGAAAATGGAGGCACTTGAAGGTTAAGGTAACAGTCACTGGGGGAGCACTGCACCGAATTTTAAACTAATGTTTTCCAGCACCTTCTCCTTTCACCATGACAGCTAGGAAAACCTTCCTTTTGCATTGCCAAAGCATTCCTACATGCTGCTTTGTGAGACAACACAAACATTGGGATAAGGGCCTGGCATGCCAATGAGCTCTGCGCAGCAGCCTGACAGCACCTAAAGACTGACAGTGAATCCCGAAGGACGGGTTTTGTATGGGAGGGAAAATGAGGAGGCCTTAAGGAACCTTTTAGAAGCACCTTCTTTCCTCAGAGAAAGAAAAGAATTAAAAGTGATGGGTCCAGTCCAATGCTCCAGGTAACTGGCACAGGTTGGGTTTGGCTTTACCGAGAAAACACGTCAAAGCAATGAACCTAGAGCTAGTCAAATAAGCTGTGGTCATTTTGTTTCATCTCACAGCACAAAATACAGCACAAAATAGGGCTGGCTTGAATGGAGCAGTCCATTTGCACTGCCAGGAAGCTGTTTATGTTGTAAAGTTTTTGTAGGGAGGAAGAGGGTTAGTTCAGTCTCCTTGCAGCCAGCTGAAAGGCATCAGAAGGCTGGCTGATTCTCTTACTGTGCCAATCCCTCTTAACTCATCCAGCTCAAACCAATGTAAACGAGACAGAAAGCTGCTGTAGGCTTAGGCAGGGCTGGGGAATTTGTGAGGTCTTAGTGAGAAAAAGAACACGTATTTACTTCTTGGACTAGACTCTGGGCTGATGTAAATAAGCCTGGCTTCAGGGGCACTGATTGATGCTTGATGAGAACTGGCAATTTGTGGGGTCTTCTCAGAAGCATTAAGGCTGCATTTTTGGGGTGTTGCAACTGGATCTGGGATTTCATGTGCTTTATTTCATTAGCTATGGTTACCCAAGCAGGCACAGATATTTAACTTAAGCATTCCTAG
>NW_010544115.1:7414-8056 GCF_000687285.1 Phaethon lepturus | reverse complement strand
GCTCTTTCCCTTTCTACACAGTAAATATGGAATGCAGCCTAAAATATCTCAAGTCATACAAAATATATTGAACGGCCTTTAATTCTTGCCCACAAATATAGCAGTTGGAGAACAAGGTCAGGTCTCTCCCCTATCTCCTAACCCAGCCCTTACTCCAGTCCGGAACATACAAAACAGCACTGGAACTGCATCAAGAACACAGAGTGCCTCTCTTTCCATGATTAATTCAATTCACAATGCTTAAGGAAGAGTCTATAAACACATACACGCACACATGCAGTGGCAGTCTACCAAATTATGCAAAGCATTTACTTCATTTTTAGTTTTGCAATCAACCCTCAATTTGATTAGCGGCACACTGACACTCACCTGGGAAATTTTTTAAAACTGGCTTTTGCTGCTATGAATGCACGTTTCAGTCATCCTCCACCAATGCAGCAGCAAACTCCCAAGGCCCCAGTGGGGGAGGGAAAACATAAGGCGGTAGCTGGGAAAGGCACTGCTCCTCTTGCCTTTCTGGTTTACATCTGCACTAAATCCCACTTGATTTCTTTGCCAGGTTGGCTCGGACACAAGCAGCAGAGGGGGGACAATTAGCAATCACCCCCTCTGCACACACATACCCTCTTGGGAAAAACATCT
>NW_010544115.1:0-7402 GCF_000687285.1 Phaethon lepturus | reverse complement strand
CTTTCCCTAATTGCAGACCGATGCTGAAGGATTTTGAAGCAAAACACGAGACCTGCTATTCACAAGTGGTTATTTCCTAAAAACTGATGATTTCTGATCGCTGCTTAATTCCTCTCAATGTCACTGTTAAGAATTAACATTTTAAATGCCAACCCCAAATACAAGTCAGTGGTGCAGAGAATCCAAAGAAAAGCATTGCAAGCTTAGAAAGTAGGCATATGCACGGCACACTGGCCTACCTCAGAAGAAAGAAAGAGTGCCAAACCAGGACAGAAAGGTAATTAGAGACTTTCTGGACAGCCGCTCTTTCTGTGGTGTACATTTCCACCGGGGTTGTGCCTTGACTGCGTGGTGGAACTGAGAGTGTCACCACTGGGGCATGAGAGGAAGGACTTCTAAAGAAAGCATGGAAACTAGCTGAAAGTAATCCAAATTGCTCTAGAAAGCACTAGGAAGACATATATTATTCAGAGGCTGGTTACTACCACTCAATCACTATAAGTCCTCAGAACCAAAACCTGAGCTCAGAACAGGGACTGATCCAAAACACAACCACCCCCTTGGCCTCAGAAGGTGTTGCTGTGCACGCAAAATTGAGGGCAAAATGGTATCTTCTCATTTAGAAGCAGAGGTGACAAAAAAATCTGCATGTCTGTTTGGGGGTGGGGAAGATCACCATTTTAAAAACAAACTAGCTTTTCAAATCAGAACAAAAAAGTAAGATAGAAATGTTTCTGCAGAACCAGGAATTCTGTACTTCTGCAATGCTGAGGCAATATAAATATGGAATATATAGATAGAAACATGTAAATACAGTAGCAAATGTTGCAATAGAAAAGTCCAGATCTAAATGAGGATATCAGAATTAAACATTCTCACTTGCACAAATGAAACAATGTGACATTATCACAGTGAAATGAGAAAGTAAAAAGATATTTTTTTCTCAGTTTCCCGTTTTAAATTTTGACACATCTCCACAAAAGAATTGCATTTTGACAAAAATACTTTTACCAAGAGAAGACCACTCCCCTGATTTTTTTTTCCAATCTGCTCTACTAAAAAGCTTCCCACAACAACGCCGCATGAGGCAGATCATCATTATCTTCTCCTGCACCTGTGCACTTCCCCAGGAATGGCTCCTTCACTTGTATTTCTAGCCTGCTTCTATAGCACCAAGTCTTTCGTGCTCTTCTGTTTCAAGTCAGAGAAGAATCTCATGTAATTGAAGTCATCAGCCTACCCATGGAGTATAATAGTTCTCATATTTTCTAATCTAAAAATTCAACTGTGGCAGTTAAACTAAAGCAGGTGATTATTTTTCATTCCTGGATTCATGTCAGGTCTCTCAGTGAAACACTGGTTCCACACTCACTTCCCCTGAATGCCTCCATGTCCTGCCTCTTCTGTTGTTAGAAGAGATGTGATGTTCTCTGCGTCTTTCCTCCAGTGAGTAGCTATAAGGACTCCTATGACATGATTTCCACTACTTGACTATCCACATCAATACAAGGAGATCATCTGCAAATAAACACTGGAAGAAGCACGATGCGTCATGCGTCAGACCTGGTATAGCTCAGTGTAAGCCCACACCCCCCAAAGGCACCACCTGAGAAGCTTTGGGCTTTGTAAAGGCGAGATTAGAGACCAGTACTAAATGGTCAGGGACTGAGAGAAGTATTCGGTGGGCAGTGTTCTCCCTTCAGGGTACTGGAAAGGCGTGCTATTATCGTTTTTGTCTGAAGGAGATGCATTCCTAGGGCTCTAGATGCTTCCGCTGATGGAAGACACTACAGCATTTTTCACAAAGGGTGCATGTGCCCCAGCCAAGTCCCCACTGAGTAAATGCTTCCAGTCTACCTAATTCCTTCTTACAGCTTCCAGAGAACACGGCATTTTTCACTGCCTCTCCACAACTGTTGTGCAGCGTCCTTCTGTGCTTCCAAACACCTGACGCGTCATCTCTGTGATGGATGAAAGGGCTCATACAGAGTACGCAACCTCTTGGAGGCTCCAGAGCTAGAGCCTGTCTAACCCTGAAGTTTTAAAGCGCAGTCTCATTTCCTGCAAATTTATGTAAAAATGAATGCGTTTCGAAGCAGAACCACGGTAAAAAGCAAGCAGAGCTTGACTTCTCCAGGTGACTCAAACCCACATTTCTGCTTCTTCCACCGAACATTACGAAGTCCCTCCAGTTTGCAGCATTCAGGCTCTGCTGGCCTACAGGGGCCTTCCACTCCCCTGGCACCTGTCAGTCCACAATACAAAGTGCCATGGGGCAGTTTTACATAACCTGGAAGAAAAATTCCAGCTTCAACGGCAAGAGATAGGTAGAACCCCAAATCATTCATGGGGGGAAGCTCGAGGGAAATGTTCAGGGACAGCTCTGCACCACAAGAACTTCCTGTGAGGAAGAAAAGTTTCCCCATCTTCTCCATCCGGCGGCCTGGCTGTGCTACGAAGCGCAAGACAGTAGGAGCACTAAGCAGACATTACTTCAGCTTCGCTACTACAACAGCTTCGCTGGTTGCTGGCACTGATGTGGCTTCTGTCCTTGAAAGCCAGCTACTCCTTTTTGCAATTCTGCTTTTTGGACCTGGTCGGCCCTTAGAAAACCTCAAAGTTCCCCAGAATGGGGAAGGGCTAGAGGAGAAAGAGAGAAAAAGAGAAAAAGAAATTAGTATGGGGGACAACAATGAAATAAAGGGAAGGGGTGTAAAGATCACAGAACCAGACATGTAGTAAGAGAGAACTGGATGGAGAGGACACGAAGCAGAGCACCCCCAACAGCACCCACCATGCCACGATGGCATCTAAGAAGCTGGTGGATGCAACCCACTGATGCTCTGCCCAGCGATGAGAGAGGATGATAGCGCAGGCAGAGCTCCTACAGCTTCTGGGATTTACCATCAAATTTCCCACAGTGGGGAGGTGACAAGGAGGTCCCTCCACTTTTTGAGCTCATTAGGATCCTTGAAGCTCCTTATTTAAGCTTTACCCTGAAAGCCTTTTATATCAAAGCTGAAGAAAGCACATGAATCCAGAAGTTGGAGCTTTAAGAAGCACAGCAGATACTGCAAATCTTGTCACAAAAAAATGCACCTGGCAGTACTAGCAACCTTCCAGGTGCTAGTGAATCTCTGGGCTGCTTGGTATAACAGGGTGAGAAGGGCCTACTGGGCAGAGAAGGCTTGCAAGCTGAAACAGGTTTGGAGATCAGGGTTGCTTTAATAGTTTTCCTGCTTTCTCATGATGCTTTTAGAAAGAAATGCATGTAGCACACACTCTAAAAATCTAAATTGAAAGAGCTCTGTGCCCCTCTTCTCATCTTCATCTTCCTTTCTTTCCAAGCGTACGATACATGCAGCACTAAATTTTGCATTAATGTATATCATGTGAAATTGCTTACTTGAATATACAGTGTAAACAAATGCAGGATTTGACTGGCAGTTAGATTTGTAAAATCTATCATTTTTATGTAAATGGTAGTAAAATTATCTTTGTACAGAACATTGCATTTGACATAGTATCCTTTGTCTAGCTCAGAAAACCCCAGCAACAAACAATGCAATGCACAGCATATACTTTTCCAACAATTTCTGGCATGCTCTTTCATTTTGCATAGCATATAGCTTTAGGCTGTATTACATGTTATACAGTAACAGTCAGTAACATTACCTTTTTTTCAAATGAATCCATTTTTTATTACACAAACCCGTTAACATAGCTGTTTCGTGTGTGCGTGTGTGTGTCTGTGGATTTCCCTCAAAAAGAACCAAACTGATCAAATAAAGCCTGACAACAGTAAGTTTCTGCATTGAGATGCAAGCTTTTGTAAGTTCTGGCATACCTTTTTCCGTTTAAAAACTATAGGATTGACCTTCCTCTTGTTCACACCACATTTATATTATTGCAAGTTTATTACTTCATTGAAGATACTGTCAATGGATACCAGAAAACATGAGATTGAAATCAAGTCCAAAGGCTGTGCCATTAAAATACTGACATAACCCGCACGGCAGAAGTGAAAACATGCATATGAAGCTGGCCAAAACTGGGGATATGCAGTGGGGTTTGTAAAGTCACAGAATCACAGAATCACATTGACCTTCCTCTTGTTCACACCACATTTATATTATTGCAAGTTTATTACTTCATTGAAGATACTGTCAATGGATACCAGAAAACATGAGATTGAAATCAAGTCCAAAGGCTGTGCCATTAAAATACTGACATAACCCGCATGGCAGAAGTGAAAACATGCATATGAAGCTGGCCAAAACTGGGGATATGCAGTGGGATTTGTAAAGTCATACCAGCTAGCCTTTACATTTCCACCAGACAACGGAGAAGCCAGCTGCAGGAGTGCTAACGTTTCTGCAGTGTTAACTCTGAATGAATGGCAAGCAGAAAGAGGCGAGCATGAGTGGCGTAACTTAACTGTTCAGATACGCCCAGGGATATACAAACAGTAGACTACACTCCCGATGAATAAATTAAATGAAAAAATAAATTTTGTCTAAATTTTGGTAAGACCCCAAATATACAATATTCCCCATATTGCTGAAGGAGATCCCCCATTTCTTTGGGGCTGTGGGAGAGCAGCTGCCACCATTGCCGTACCAACAATAACACAGCACCTGGTTGGTTTAGCAGATTTGGAGCTGCAGTGGAGCAAGTGCACAGATCCCTGCTGAGGTGACCTGCATAAAATAACCCCATAAGCCTGGCAAAAGCTAGTGGACTTCCATGACATTTTTCACCAGACCTTAGCAAACAATCAAGAAGTCCCAAGCTCTGGGCTGGCCTCCAATATTATGAGGACTACACTTTGCATTTTTTCTGCTTGTGCAGGGCCCTTTTATAAACATCTTTCTTTTTGCTCTTTCAGACCAATCATGTCCTGCTTTAAACACTACAAAAGAAATAAAAGAAAATACAGGAAAACATGCAAGGTTCTGCATAATGTGTATAAGAAATGAGTGTTTATCACTGTATGAATACCTAATTAGACCAGACATGTAGCTCAACATCAAAATAGCAGAACTACGGGATAAAGCATGCAGCATTCCACAGTTAGTACTGTGAAGATACAGAGAAGAATGTGTAATGAAAACGCTGTGAAATAAGAACCATTAAGCAGTCAAGTAAAAAAGTCCTGCAGAGATGAAGGCATGCCTTAGCTGGGCAACCTCTCTAATCTCTTCATTGCAATCCTTCTTGTTCTCCACCCATTCACAGTCATGCATTTATTCCCTGTCCTTGTAGGGATGTAGGCCTCCAACCTGAAAAGACATCTGCCTGTCTTTACATCGAACTGAAAGTGTGGGTGTAAGGTATACTTGAGGCAGACCTCGGGATAAATACCGACCTGGTTTGTTAGCTCAGACCCAGCACCACACTAATGTGATTACACTGCTTCCAGCCCTGGCTGGCTTGTGCTGGTTAGTGTGGAGCTTGGGAAGAGAAAACCTGTGATTGCCAGCTCTCGTCCTTACACCTAGGAGGACAGGTTGCTCTGCGCAGACTGTCTGTCTACGTTTGGTTTTGGATAGCAATTTAGAGCAGCACGTGGAAAAAACACTCACAAAACCTCCTGTTCTCATTGACCATGGGATAGTATCTTACTTGTCTTGTGATTTATTCTTCCAAGCAATGAGAACAAGAGCCTCTGTCCAAGTCTAAACATCAGATTAGCCTTAAAAGTGTTATATAGTACCTGAGAGACCTGAGAGAGCACGAGTGTAACAGAGAACTCAAAGTGTAGTAGAGTGCCACTGTGTAAGAAGATGTGTACAACCTTAATACAGCACATACTTTGTACGGCATGCTACTTATAGGAAGGCTTCAGCTGGCAAAAACATCCAAAATTTTCTGTCTCCTGGAGGTCCTCTTCCTAACGGTCCCTATTCTGGCTCCACCTCTTTCTTAGCACTCCACCAACAGATAAAAGCCAGTGAGCAAGATTTCAGAAGTGGTCCTATCATCCCCACCGCTGTCCTTTGCCTTTTCCTCAGACAATTTTCTTCCCTTTTTACCTGCTATGAGTCTCAGGTGTCCATTTCTCCTCTCCTGTGCAGGAAAAATGGCAAACCATTCCCCCAGTATCTGCTTGTAGTTCCCCTTTTTCTTGCAAAGACTGTCTCTTTCCTGCACATGCTGCTTTCTACTGCTCACTTCCAAACTCAGCTGATCCCTTCTTGAGCTTCTGGAGTATCCCTCAACCCAGATGCCACTGCAGTGTATTCCTCTTTCACACTGTCTGGGGATCTTACTCATCATTTTTGTGGTTGATCCTTTGCATCAAGGCCTCATCTAATGCTTGGCCTCTCCACATGAAAAGGTGTGGTTAGAAGAGATACGACTATCTAGCAAGCCCTGGAGATAACAAAAAAGGAGACAGGTTAAGGCCATCCATCCACTGCCTTCACTTTTTTTTTTTTCAGAGTCACCTGAGGTGGTCTATCCTGGGCAAGAACAGCAGCTCAGAACAGAACCTGCTTCACATTAAGAGGTGCCGCAGTCTGCTCCAGGCTTTTCAGCTGGTGAGGTGCGTGCCATGCATTCTCTAATGCATCCTCAGCAGTGGGAGGGACACACGCCTTTCCTCTGCTTCGTGCCGTTTTGCAGTCGGCCCCACTTCTGTCTGGAACCGCTCCCAAGCAGCACCCACCCGAACCGTCCCATCACCGGCACTGCTCAAGCAAAGGAACAAAAACGGGTGTCAGAAAGGCTGGTGGGAGCCAAGCGCGCTGGCCCGGATGCGCAGCTCCTATGCTGCTTTGCTGGTGATCGTGCCGCACGCGTGTCAGCAGGAGATTAGCTGCCTTATTCCGCTATCCATTTTTGTGCTTCTCAGGGAAGCGTATTCTTACGTTTGCCTCTTTTAAACACCAAGCCGGGCGCATGCTAGATGTGGGTGCCCCCCTCCCGTTTAATTCTGCTTTCTGAACTCTGCATTTTGAATGCTTCTACAAGTGCACCGCGTGCAATTAAGAGACAGTCCCACAGGGCAGAGGTGCAGGCTGCATTCTGAGATATTCCTCTGCTGTAGAAAATAAACAACTGCCTCTGAGACTATTTCTCTGCCAAAATAATTTTAGCGTTTCACTGTCACACAGCAGGCGATCTGGGTGGAAAGGGAATACGCTGAGAGGTGCCGCTGCGCCAACCTCAGGAGGCTGGTTATTTTAAAATGCACCAGACAATTAATTAATTTTCCTTTAAAAAAATGTTGCAAAAATGTAGTTCGAGGTATTACACTTTCATAACAAAGTCTCTATTATAAATGAGCCTCTCCTTTTCAGACAGGGCTGTAATTAGATTGCCTGCGGTGATGATGAATGGCCAAGGTGAATTCATTTCTGGGGAAGCGCGCAGCAACAACCCGTGTCCAAAAGGCAGG